>NC_064427.1:2565000-2725000 GCF_023375975.1 Astyanax mexicanus
ACTATCAATATCCTCCATGTTTAAACAACATTGAGACATTTAAATGGCATTTAAATCTTATGTTCAGCTGTTTCTATTGTTTTTAAAGATGGAGGATATGGCAGAAGTGACTGTGACTAATCGACTAAAAAATAAAATAAAAATCAGATTAGTTGAACCCCCTCATCCAAACTTTACACTTGGAACAATGATGTTAGAACACTTGAATTCAATGTGCCTCTTTTTTTATTCCTTTAAACTATCCCATAAATGATTATGATAAACCATATTATTAACACTGTTGTGTTAATAGTTTTTTTATGTTAGTCTTTTTATTTATATGTAATACAGTAAGCGTTTGGAAATAAAAAATAGAACAGAACCGTGCAGGAAAAGTACAAAAAATCCAAAGAGCTTATATTGGACATTTTTTCAGTTGAGTTTATATTAAATACACCAATTAAATAGACACATTAAAATTAATAATATTGATAATATAATCACAAATAATGTATTTACTCTATAGATTAGTTTTAGTAAATAAATGGATACGCAGGGAAATACAGTGGGAAATTTTGAAGTCAGCCTAAATGGCTGTAGGCATGTCTGTATATTGTACGCAGGTCAATAACATAATTATCGTGACAGGCTTTTCCAGCATTAGTTAAAACCTTTGTTCTATATGAGTCTGTTGTTTGTTGTAACAGCTGTTCGCTAATGACGCGTGATTTTTCAGCAGGCAGAACTGCAGCCAGGCAGACAGGTGAACATGTGGCCAGTCAGAATAATGGCCGCTGGCTGCGACTTCTGAGGCCGATAATTGTTGTTGTCTGTGTTTCAGATGCAGCAGGGAATTGGGAAACCCAGCGTCTACCATGCCGTGGTCGTCATCTTCCTGGAGTTCTTTGCTTGGGGTCTGCTTACAACTCCAATGCTTACAGTAAGCCTTGCCTTCCTCGTTTTTACTCTCTCTCACTATAGTATTTTATATCCTCGATCATGATTAATGTGTGTATTAAAGAACATAATAAAGATCCTGGCCCGTCACAATAACTTTTTTAGTTTTAACTATATATTTATATTTTAACTGTGTACTTAGAAAATTTTAAAGTAAAGAACATATTCTGGTTTATGTAACACTTTTTGTTTACACAAAATTAAGTCTTTATTAAGTCTTGGATATTAAATTCACAATGTAAAAAAAAAAAATCATAAAAAGAAAGAAAACGCATTGAATAAAAAGAGGTACTTTTGCATGGTCCAAAAAGCACTGCAATTCTGTTGACAATAAGTGTTTATTGTATAATAAATCGATTATGTAAATTTTTATATAATTTTTATAATTTTTTATAAATGTTTGACTTTTCTAAGCAGCTAACTACGGCTATCTCTGACTTTTTCCTTTCTCTTTTCCTGTCAGGTATTACATGAAACATTCCCCCAGCACACATTCCTGATGAATGGCCTGATTCAGGGAGTGAAGGTGAGAGATAAGTGTAGGAATTATTTTTAGTGGCTGAGTTTTAACCCAGTTTCTCTCTCTTGGCTGAGTGACTGTGATCTGTGTCACCAGGGCCTGCTGTCTTTCATGAGCGCTCCATTAATCGGAGCTTTATCCGACGTGTGGGGCAGAAGATCATTCCTGCTGGTCACAGTGTTCTTCACCTGTGCCCCAATCCCTCTCATGAGGCTCAGCCCCTGGTAAGTGTTTCTGTGTTTTCTCTCTTTTACACGTTTATCTCACTCAGCATTCTTTCCTCTCTTCTGTCTGTCCCTTTCTAATGCTAAACATACACTAGACTCAGACTCAGAAAAGACTCAGAAAAGACTTTTAACAGTCTAAAGTCTGACACCCTCTCATATCCAAAGAAAAGTCACAGACCTTTTAGTCACAGGCTAAGATTTAGCAAAGACTGGGCATCTTGCAGAGTCAAGAAAAAGATTATTTTCCGCATCAAAGGGACACTCTTGCTCACTCTACAGCTTGGGGCATGTTTATTGGTGCGTTCATCATGAAATTCTGAAACAATATACAGAACAGCTGCCATATATATATATATATATATATATATATATATATATATATATATATATATATATATATATATATATATATTATAAATTAACCACCTGAGACTCAGACTTTAGCTTGGTGCGCTTTTAAAAAAAATATATATATTTTTTTATTTTATCTTAGATATTTGGGATTAGTAGGACCTAACATCTAAGAGATAATACTAAATTTTGTCATTGTACAGAAAGTCATTTAATAAAATTTAATAAAATAAATAAAATTGTTTATAAGAAAAAAAAAATTACAAGAATTTTACATGGCTTTTCTGTCTGGACTGGCTGTAAAAACTTGTGACTGGGATTCCTTCCATCCTATGTTTAATCCATTAAGTGTAAATTTGTCATGTGACCACTAGATGGTATGGGCAGTGTCTCAATCGGAGACTACAGGGTCAAGGGTCAAAATAATAAATTATCATGGTGCAGAGAAGCAGAAATTTAGTGTTTGCTCATGTTTGTCAAAGGTTTCAGATGATCAAACACATTTAAAAGTTAGTCAAAGACAACAAGAGTAAACACAAAATGTGTTTTTTTAATGATGGTTTTGATTTTTAAGGGAGAAACAAAATCCAAACCTACATGGCACTGTGCGAAAAAGGTTTTTTTTCTCCCAGTTAAGACATGACAAACATAACTGTGTTTTTTATCACATCTGAGTTAAATTTCTCTAGCCACACCCAGGCCTGATTACTGCCACACCTGTTCTCAATCAAGAAATCATGTATATAAGACCTGCCTGACAGTAATCAGAGAAGTAGACCAAAAAATACTCCAGAAGAAGCTTTACCATCATCCAAATATTGCAATTCCTGGCCATTAATCCTGTCCAGGTAATCAGTGCGGACTTTTACATCAGCTTTGTGCTGAAGGAGTTCCAGCAGGCAAACAGCTGAGTCTATTCTCGTCATTTTCAGTGTTGCAGCAACTAGAATAGACTGGTCTGAAAGCAGAAACTGCTGTGTGCTGAGCGGTGCTATGCATTTTTGGCACGTTCTTGAACAAAACAGAACTTCACCTGTTCAGCAAAACAAGGGAGGACATGTCAGCTCATTAAATCAGTGTATAAACCCAGCGAGCCTGGATTAATGAGCTGCATTTGTTACCTGCAGAAAAGCTGAAATATTATTGCAGAGCTGAAACAAGCGT
The DNA here is from genome assembly GCF_023375975.1 of Astyanax mexicanus. Classification (NCBI taxonomy): domain Eukaryota; kingdom Metazoa; phylum Chordata; class Actinopteri; order Characiformes; family Acestrorhamphidae; genus Astyanax; species Astyanax mexicanus. The sequence goes on from NC_064427.1 coordinate 2,568,199, forward strand.
GAGTGAGGAGAAGAATAATAGCATAATACATTCAGCGTGATGTGTCAGCCAAAATAAGTGCTTTCTGACCTATTGTGTTTCATTCACAGGTGGTACTTTGCTATGATTTCCGTATCCGGGGCTTTCTCAGTCACCTTCTCCGTCATCTTTGCGTATGTAGCCGACGTTACGGAGGAGCGGGAGAGAAGCACAGCTTACGGGCTGGTAGGGAACTTTTCTAATCTCATAGCTGCTTCAGAAAATAGATAATTATAGATAATTGATGCTTTGATTCTTTATTAATTATGAGTTTCACAGATGCTTCTTTTAAAAGACCACATTCAAACTAGCTGACCTGTATAACTGAGCCTGAAAGCTGGGTCTGATTCATTTAACTGATTCATTTAATCAAGTTATGTAGTCATTAGTCAATAGTGGTGTCAATCGATTAAAAAAAAAAAAAAAAAAAAAAAAAAAAAAAATCAATCACATCATAATTCTGTTTTTTTTTTTTTTATCGTGATTAATCACACTTTAGACTAGGGGTGGTTGATATGGCCTTATAATATAATATCACGATATTTCATAGGATTTTCCATTCATGAGAGAACCATACTCTTGTCGATATATGACAAAACATTATGTAATTAAAAAAAAAAAAATCAAGAATACACTTCTGCAACAAAAATATTTTTTTATTTTATTATTGCACTTGATAAGATATAATATGGCACACCCCTAACTGAGATATTAAAAAGAATTACAAGAATTTGATCAAATTATAACCCCTATTTATCACATCAGGGTACTACTTTTTTTTTTTTTTTTTTAAACAAAATAAAAATTCACACTGTTCTCATTTCCCATTAAATATCTACTAGAGACAGATTATATCTGTCCAGTATCATTTATTTCACTTTAATCCTGGATATATGGAGATATTTGGAGTGTTTTATTATTAGTATTATTAGTATCATGACATTCTGGATCATTGACTTCTGACACATATTTGATAGAATTCTTATGTATTTTAATATCTCAGTTAATGGGTGTGTCATATCATATTGTATCATATCATATCATTTTCATATAATTTTTTTTTTATTTTGTTGCTGTGTAGTGGATTCTTAAAATATTTTTTCTTTTATTCAGTTTTTTGTTATATCGGCAAGAGTATTGTTATTGTGAAAATACCATAAAATATTGATATAGATGTTATTTTTAGGGCCATATCGCCCACCCTTAACCAACACTAGTTGTTAATGTGGTATTATATAGGTGGCTGTATTCTTTTTTTAGAAGTATCTAAAGCTGGGCAATATGGCCCAAAAAAAAAAATCTTCGATTAAAAAAATAAAATAAAATAATGAAAAACAATTCGATTTTTAAAAATCATTTTTTTTTCCACTACTAAAAATCTAACTACAGATGACGAAGAAATGGTTAAAAACATGAAAAAAACTTTTTATTTATTTTGTTTTCACTTAAATTTCCTTTCTGTGGTTAAATTGCAACCAGAAACATGCAAAAAAAATATATATTTTAAACAGTGAGAACATCTAGTAACTTTTAGAAAGCTTTCTCCAACATAGTTAAGGCACTGCCGCAATGCACCCTCAAACTTAAAAAAAAAATAAAAATAAATAAAACGACAAATAAAAATAAATAAAATGGTGCCCTTTTTGATAAAACAGACAAAATAGAAAACAAGTACAATTTAATAGGCTATTAAGTAAAGTAAAGTACTTTTCCCCATTGGGCTTGACTTGCAAATCAAAGCTTTTAAAAAAGAGCCAGTGTTGTATAAAATTAGATAATCTGTAGTGCATATAAAACTCAGAGAGAACACATTGTCCTTAACTGTAAATTTGAATTACAGGTAATCGGTAAAATCGATGCCTCGCCCAGCTCTAGCTGTATCATTTCTAATTCTCACATAATCCTCATCCAGGTCTCGGCCACGTTTGCAGCAAGCCTGGTAACGAGCCCTGCTATCGGGGCGTACCTCTCCACAAACTATGGGGATAACCTGGTGGTGCTGGTGGCCACGCTCATCGCCCTGGCTGATATTTGCTTCATACTGCTGGCCGTTCCCGAGTCCCTGCCAGAAAAGATGAGGCTCAACACCTGGGGAGCGCCAATCTCCTGGGAGCAGGCAGATCCGTTTGCTGTAAGAATTAAAAAAAAAAAAAACTGAGAGAACCAGTATGAATCTTTTCACTTTACTCAACACAGTTTTGGTGCTGTGTACTGATTTATCTTTTTTTTATTTTTTTTTTTATTAAAGTCTTTGAGGAGAGTAGGGAAGGACACTACTGTGCTGCTCATCTGTATAACAGTGTTCCTGTCCTACCTGCCGGAGGCGGGACAGTACTCCAGCTTCTTCCTCTATTTAAGACAGGTGAGTGTGTTTCCTCTGTGTGTGGTTTGAAAAGACATGATCGCTTTATTGACTTCTTCTCATTCAGTGTTTTTCTTTCTTTCTTTCTTTGTTTAAATAATTGTCTACATTGTATATAAATATTAAAGACATGAGGAGGGGGGTCTATGATCAGGAGATCGGGTTCAGGTTCGAATCCTGTTTATGCAGCTTGCCTTCAGCTGCCGGAGCCCTGAGAGAGCACAATTGGTCTTGCTCGCTTTGTGTGAGTACAGTTGATGGTGCTCTTCTCTTTCCCCTCATCCCTCCTAGGGTGATGTGGATCAGCACAAGGCTGCGTCTGTGAGCTGATGTATCAGAACCGAGTCGCTGCGCTTTCCTCCGAGCGTTAGCGCTGTGATGCAACTCGGCAATGCTACAGCATCAGCAGCATATATCTGTAAATACTGATGTATACAACAAAATCATAGCACGTAAATGTTAATAAAATGTAAAATTGATTTTGTGAGATAGATACGTCTTTAAAATATTTAAAATAATTGAAAAGTTACTTTATTTCAGTAATTCAGTAAAAAAAAATCAAAGTTTAAATTTAAGTTATATGCTATAGTAACTACAGACTTTAATAAAACACTTTATTTTCTTAGACAAACAGTAATTTCAGGGATGTATCTCCTTGTAAAAAAGTAAGAAAAAAGTAAAAAAAAAAAAAATAATAAATACTCCTGAAAATAACATCCAGCCTGTGGTAATGTTTCCTGTAACATATACTTATTTTTAGTCATTTTAAGTTTAATAAAGATACATCAAACTATCAAAATGTACAGCAAAATTGATCTTGGGCTGTAAATGTTTAGCTGTCCTCACCAGTAGGAAGTACAAATGAAGGGGGTGACGAACAATAATCGCAACTAATCGACTAATTAAATAATCGAACAAATTATCGGCAGATTAGTCGACTACTAAAATATAGTCATTAGTTGCAGCAATAAAGCTAAGTAGCACAGACTCGCTTTAACAGGAAATCAGGGTTAAATCAGGATAAAAGTCGTATTTGTTGTGCAACTCCAGCTTGCTTTAGATTCCTTTAGACTTCAATTTAGCTCAGTTTTGGGCTGTTATTTGTCAAAACTGGTTCTTTTGGTTGCATCCCGACAGTGTCTGTGAGCAGTAATACAGCCCATCTCCTTCCTCTCTCTCTCTCTCTCTCTCTCTCTTTCTATTTCTCTCGTTCTTTCTCCATCTCACAGGTCATTAACTTCTCACCCACTACAATCGCCGTGTTCATCGGGGTGGTGGGGATCCTCTCCATCTTGGCGCAGGTATTTAATTGAAAAATTTCTGAGCAGGAATGCATTACGTGTGTGTGACTGATTTCGTGTTTTCCCGTCGTCTGAGTGAGGAGGTTAATGCTTAATAAGCTGGAGCTGTAATTGAACCGCACCCCCCCTTCCCCCCCTCTTTTACAGTGTTCACTGATGGTCTAATACCACTCAGGTGAACCTGCACTCATGCAGAGTGAGCAGATCCAGAGTTATGGTGTATGATTGGTGATCTATTTGAATAACGCTGTTCAATAACCTATCAGGAATATTCTCTGTTTGAATAAATCTGCAGTGAGTGAGGGAAGTCTGTGAGCTGTGGCTGTAAATGAAGCGGTGAAGAGTGAAGAGTGTGGTGATGGATGCATGCACTCACAGCTCTGCAGCAGCAGTTTTTTTAGATATCAGGCAGCACAGCGGCTCGCATTACCATTATAGGCTGCCATCTGTGTGTCTCAGTATAAGAGTGAGATGGCTTGTGCATCTCAAAAAATCTGAATATCATTGAAAAATTACTTTATTTAAGTAATTTAGTTAAAAAATATGAAACTCATAAATATATAGATGTATTACGCACAGAATTATTAAGTAATTAAGTAAATAATAAGTGTTTATTTATTTTATTGTTGATAATTGTGGCTTACAGCCAATAAAAAAAAAAGAAATCAGTGTCTCAGAAAATTAGAATATTATATACAGTTGTGGTCAAAAGTTTACATACACTTGTAAAAAAACATAATGTTATGGCTGTCTTGAGTTTTCAATAAGTTCTACAACTCTTATTTTTCTGTGATAGAGTGATCGGAACACATACATGTTTGTCACAAAAAACAGTCATAAAATTTGGTTCTTTCATAAATTTATTATGGGTCTGCTGAAAATGTCACCAAATCTGCTGGGTCAAAAATATACATACAGCAACATTAGTATTTGGTTACATGTCCCTTGGCCATTTTCACGGCAACTAGGCGCTTTTGGTAGCCATCCACAAGCTCCTGGCAAGCTTCAGGTCGAATGTTTGACCACTCTTCTTGACAGAATTGGTGCAGTTCAGCTAAATGTGATGGTTTTCTTGCATGAACCCGTTTCTTTAGCACTGTCCACATGTTTTCAATGGGGTTTAAGTCAGGACTTTGGGAAGGCCATTCTAAAACCTTAATTCTAGCCTGGTTTAGCCATTCCTTTACCACTTTTGATGTGTGTTTTGGGTCATTGTCTTGTTGGAACACCCAACACCCAACCTTCGGGCTGATGGTTTTAAGTTTTCCTGCAGAATTTGGAGGTAATCCTCCTTCTTCATTATCCCATTTACTTTCTGCAAAGAACCAGTTCCACTGGCAGCAAAACATCCCCAGAGCATAATACTACCACCACCATGCTTGACAGTAGGCATGGTGTTCCTGGGATTAAAGGCCTCACCTTTTCTCCTCCAAACATATTGCTGGGTGTTGTGGCCAAACAGCTCAATTTTTGTTTCGTCTGACCAGAGAACTTTCCTCCAGAAGGTTTTATCTTTGTCCATGTGATCAGCAGCAAACTTCAGCCGAGTCTTAAGGTGCCTTTTCTGGAGCAAGGGCTTCTTTCTTGCACGGCAGCCTCTCAGTCCATGGCGATGTAAAACACGCTTGACTGTGGAGACTGACACCTGTGTTCCATCAGCTTCCAAATCCTTGCAGACCTGCTTCTTGGTGATTCTTGGTTGACTCTTGACCATCCTGACCAATCTCCTCTCGGCAGCATGTGATAGCTTGCGTTTTCTTCCTGATCGTGGCAGTGACACAACTGTTCCATGCACTTTATACTTGCGTATAATTGTCTGCACAGTTGCTCTTGGGACCTGTAGCTGCTTTGAAATGGCTCCAAGTGACTTCCCTGACTTGTTCAAGTCAATAATTCGCTTTTTCAGATCCACACTGAGTTCCTTTGACTTTCCCATTGTAGCTTTTGTAGCTGAGTCTAATCACTGGGTCAAATGAGCCCTATTTGAATGGGCTCATGAGAAGTCAACAGCTGTAGTCAATCAGAATCACTTACAAGAAGTGAAGAGGCCATGACATGAAGCTAATTTGATTGACACATCTCGCTACATCACCAAAATTGTCAAATTTTGTTGCTGTATGTATATTTTTGACCCAGCAGATTTGGTGACATTTTCAGCAGACCCATAATAAATTTATGAAAGAACCAAATTTTATGACTGTTTTTTGTGACAAACATGTATGTGTTCCGATCACTCTATCACAGAAAAATAAGAGTTGTAGAACTTATTGAAAACTCAAGACAGCCATAACATTATGTTTTTTTACAAGTGTATGTAAACTTTTGACCACAACTGTAAGACCAAAAGTCCTGCTGGAAAATGAAATCCACATCTCCACAAAAGTTATCAACAGCAGAGGGAAGCTGTAAGATATGAAGTGTTGTAAGATTTTGTGGGAAAACAAAACTGCACTGACTTTAGACTTGATAATAAAACACAGTGGATCAACACCAACAGATGACAGACATGACTCTCCAAACCATCACTGATTGGTGGAAACTTTACACTAGACCTCCAGCAGTTTGGACTGTGTGTCTCTCCACTCTTCCTCCAGACTCTGCTCCCTTGATTTACAGATGAAATGTTTAATAAAATTTACTGACGATCAGTGATTTTTTTGGAGAGCCATACCAGCTTTCATTTTCCAGCAGGACTTGGCACACTGCCAAAAGTACCAACTGGTCTTATATAATATTCTAATATTATAATAAAAGCTTAAAATAGATCCCTCTGTGTGTAATACATCTATATAATATACAAGTTTCACATTTTCAGCTGAATTACTGATATAAACTAGTACAACATGAATATTTGCAGTGAAATTTCAGAACGATAAGAACTTGTTAGGTTGCATCACCCACTAATGCTTCCTCGACCTCCTGGCAGACTCTGTTTCTCACTCTGCTGATGAGGACCATCGGGAACAAGAACACGGTTCTTCTGGGTCTCGGATTCCAGATCCTCCAGCTGGCGTGGTATGGCCTCGGGTCAGAACCATGGTGAGTATTGGGCTCTAGCTCTCTCTCTGGATTTATCAGATCAGACATCCAATACTCAGTCTCTCAGTGTTCTGTTTAGCTTTGCGCTAATGCTAGTGCTAATGCTGAGAGATCTACGCTGATCTGAACTGAAGGCCTCCTGAAGTGAGCGCTGCGGTCTGATATCTGTGTCTGTGCCGTTTAGGATGATGTGGGCGGCCGGAGCCGTGGCTGCCATGTCCAGCATCACGTTCCCGGCGGTGAGCGCGCTCGTGTCCCGCAGCGCCGACCCGGATCAGCAAGGTGAGCGGGCCGTGGTGAGGCCGTGCGAGTTCAGGCTGATGTGAGAGGAGATGGTGTGGGTGGTGTATAGTGTTACCTGGTGCAGTTCTGCTGTAATGAACTCTGTGTTCTGCTGTGTTCTGCTGTGTAGGGCTGGTGCAGGGAATGATCACGGGGATCCGGGGGCTGTGTAACGGACTGGGTCCGGCGCTGTACGGCTTCATCTTCTTCCTCTTCAACGTGGAGCTGAGCGGGATCGCACCCATCCAGACTGACTACGCCATTCCTATCCAGACTTCTAATGAGGTTAGTGTCAGCCACTCACACTACATGCATATTTACTCACCCTCACGTATGGATGGGCATTCACCTGTGTGTGTGTGTGTATATATATATATATATATATATATATTTCATTGAAAAGTTACTTTATTTCAGTAATTCAGTTCAAAATGTGTAACTTATATATTATATAGATGTATTACACACAGAGTGATCTATTTTAAGTGTTTATTTCTTTTATTGTTGATGATTATGAAGCTTACAGCCAATGAAAACCCAAAAATCAGTGTCTCAGAAAATTTGAATATTATATTAAGACCAATTGGTACTTTTGGCAGTGTGCCAAGTCCTGCTGAAAAATGAAATCCGCATTCCAGTGTGGACCTCGCAGTTCGGTACAAGTACTACAACAACAAAACTAATAAAAAAAAGATGCAGTTTGTTTATTTGTACAGTTTATTCCATTTAGTGTAGTATAGTGCTGGTAGTAAATGTTAGCATATTCAGTGTGCCTTTAAATAGTAACTAAATCCCTGATTTTAGCTGACTCCACTCTCTGCTCAAATTTGAAAAATGCTAAAAAAAACATATATAAATATATATATGTGATGGGATGGTGATGTATGGGTTTAGGAGTGGGGCAGGAGTGAGAGGTAATTGGGCTGAGCAGCGTGCTGATGGTTAGACATCAACCAGGGTTTTTTTAAAGGTTAGGAAAGGTTTTTACAAAAACTGATGTTTTATTACTTCAAAGGAACATATTTCACCCACACATCTACGAAGCTAAAACATTGTCCTTATCAAATCCATCATAATTTGATTGCAAATAAGATGTTAAAGACAGAATACCGGTGAAATACTTGTCTATTCCCATTTGTTTTAAAGATGAGAACAGTGAGAGATAAAGAATACAAGACCACAAGACTACATTTTTTGAGACTAATTTAGCCCATTTTCTATGGTATCTAAACTAATTTGATCTAATTAAGTAATTAATTTATTTTTTCTTTTCAGCATTTGATCGTCCCAGGCCCTCCTTTCCTGCTGGGAGCGTGCGCGGTCCTGGTGGCGTTCCTGGTGGCGCTCTTCATCCCCGAGCATCAGCCGGCGTCCGCGTCGGCATTCCAGGAGCGCAAGGGGAGCGGCAGCCTGGCCGGAGCCCACGTTAACACCCCGCTGCCGGGCAGCGACGAGGACTTTGAGCCTCTGCTGGAGGACAGCACTGTGTGACTGCTCGTCCCGGACCAGCCCTAACGAGCCCTAACGAGTCTTAACGACACCGACTGGGCGCCCGCGTACCCCTATTACCCCTAACCCCGCATGAAGCAGCTCCTGTACCCCTCAAACCTCTCTGGAGAATAATTTTTTCTTATTTATTTATTAATATTTTGATTTTTTTTTATATCAAGAAGCGGTTTATCGCTAAATCTTGAATGTTTGGAACCAAAGTTTTCCATGAATCGTTTCTTTTTCCAGTTCTATTTTGCCACAGCATACCTAAAAAAAAAAAGAACAAAAAAAAAAGAAGAAGAATAATAATTCACTAAGGGCTTGATGACGAGCGGAATCGGGAACAGGACGCGCTGTAGCTGAATGGAGCAGACTGGTGGAAAACCTCAGATTTGAGTGGCATCGCACCGGCCGTTTGAGGGCCTCGGGTACAGATGAGATTTTAAGTCAGGTTTATTGGGCAAAGTGCAGTAAAGTGAATGAATTGCTTCAGTTGATTTTATGGTTACCGCTCTGACCTTCTGTGGGTTTTTTAAAGTCTTTTCTTCAGACCTTTTATTTTCTTTTCGTGTTTTTCGTTTAGTTAACGAAACTCTGGTGTTCCTATGTACATTTATCGTATTTTGGATTAAGAGCCATGAGATAAGTGTGAGATTACTCTGAATGAGACGTTAATTTTACAACCCTTTCACACAGAGTCAGATTTTTTCAGAAATAACAGAACAGATGTGATTAAAAAAAAAAAATTGACTCATAAACCTGTCACAATAATTACATTATTGATTTATCATAAAACACATGTATGGACATAATCATTTTTGCTGACCTCAGTATTATCCGTTGTTTACTTAGTAAGGAACGTCCATTAACATGAAAAGGGTTAAACTGTTTTCAAAAGAGCTTTTACTTTATTTGTGCTTTTATATATTTAGGAACATTTAATATAATCAAAGTTCCCCTCTCTGAATAGTCTTAGAGCATTTTCACACCTGTATTTGGTTTATCAATACAGGTCAATACGTTTCCCAACAAACAACATAAGCACGTTGTCTCCTCTGATTGGTCAGATCTGTCTGACGCGAGAGCACATATATCCACATATATTTGTGCAGTGCTTTAACACTAAACGCAGTGAACGTTGCATGTACCGCATTCAGTTTAAAAACAGCCTAGCATGGAGAAACAGTCAGTGCTTCAGAACGATAAGTCAGTGCTCGATTTCAGACACTGTAATTATCTGCGGAATAAATCAGATTAAACTGCACCTGAACAGCCGTTTAGCCCAAAGCATATTCAGTATATTTTATAGGTGTTTGTTTATAGGTATTGTTTAGGTCAACACTTGAGTGTGATTACTAATTTTCTGCTCAAACGATCTGTTTAAACTAGAGCAAATAGTGCTGGTGTGAAAACGTCCTTATTTTTAATTAAAGAGTCATTGTTCATGGAAAGTAATGTGGGAATACATCGTTATGCTGCTATGTTAATATTATTTTATCTGCGACATAATATCTTAACATCTTAAAATGACAGTAAAATTGTTTATTCCTAGAAACTTTTTGTGTTCTGTAAAAAGGGGATTTTAAACTCTTCAACTCTTATAAATGGCCACTCTTTCAGTTTCTCTGCTCCCTGTCCTGTTCTGCTCTCTTTTAGTTTACGGAGATATGATTTTTAGCTCTTTCTGCAACAATGAGAACTGGGCTGTGATCCTCAATTGAGCTCAATAGAGATCAGAGGTCAGCCTCATCTGAAAAACTCTGTGTACTCTGTGAGAAAGGGCCTTTAGTTACGGGAGAGTTTCTGTTAACAAGCCTTAACGTTGTTACATATCTAGTGAAGAATGACGGGAGGAGTTTTTTATTATTATTTATTAACAGTTAGCGTTTTGGAGTGACGTTTCATAGCACTTCAGAGCTGAGGGGTTTGTGCAGTGTCTGGACGTCTTTATATCCACGCCCTCAACATCAAGCTTCTTTACCGTTGTTTTTTTATTACTATTATTAATATGATTATTTATGTTTTTAACTTCGCAGCAGGTCAGACCATTCATTGGTGCTAACAGAACAGCTGAGCCTGACGTAGATACTGTGAGTGACGTTTTATAGTGAAGGTCATCACGCAGTAAAGAGATGCTGATGAAGCTTTTATTGGGCAGATTAAAGTTTCTATGCAGATTATAATTTTTGTTTTATTATTATTATTTTATTTTTTATTTTTTTGGCACTTTAACTCGCTTTAAGCCACTGTTTATTTAACTGGTTTATTGTAAAAGCTGTTTAATGACGCGCTGTGTAAGGCTGGGTAGTTTCATAAGTACATTGCTTAGACTTGCATTGTTTCTACTAAGGGAATATTAATATTCCCTTATAATAAGGGAAGCGATGGCATTATTTGTGTTTATTTGGGAATTTTTGAAATTTTTGCACACTTGTTTCTAATTCCATTACTCAAGTGTGTCACAACCTACCTCGTCTTTTTTTTTAAATGAGGTTTTCTGAGTCTCGAATCTGAATTGAACACATTCTGGTACAGCCATATTCCATATTTTTTGTCAGAGATTTAATTCCTAAGATTGAAAAACTTAATTTTTTTTTAAAGGACTGACAAAACAAATTCTCTCCAAGGGCAAAATGCAGATGCATTCCATTTGTACTTTGTACACAGAACTGAATGGGTTACTTGCCAAGTTACGGCTCTTGTGCACTTTTCTTTTTCCTCGTAGTTTTACGAAAGGATGGAACTGTACTGTAGAAGTACTGTATGCTTTGTTATGAATCAGTGCATCATTCATTCTTTTTTCTATTCAGTTGAGAATCCAAACTGGGAAAATGGAAAAAATACATACAATCCATCAGGCGAAAGCAATGCCACTATGATTGGGAGATCGCTGGTTCGAATCCCGGTCATGGAGCTTGCCATCAGCTGCCAGAGCCCTGAGAGAGCACAATTGGTCTTGCTCTCTCTCTGGGTGGGTACAGTAGATGGCACTCTTGCCCCTCATCACTCCTAGGGTGATGTGGATCAGCACAAGGCTGCATCTGTGAGCTGGTGTATTAGAACTGAGTCGCTGCGCTTTCCTCCGAGTGTTAGCGCTGTAATGCTACTCGGCAATGCTACAGCATCAGCAGCAGCTCAAAAAGCGTCGGAGTCTGACTTCACATGTGTCGGAGGAGGTGTGAGCTAGTCTTCACCCACCTTGTGTTGTGGCTTTACTAGTGATAAGGCATAATACAGCAGGCTAGCAGCTAAATTGGGGACCAAATTTTGAAAATAATCATTAAGAAATTACTATATGTTTATGATCAAATAAAAAAAATAATTACAATTACACATTCTTTCAAAAACTTACAGCCTGTCACTTTAATGCTTTAATGCATTAAAATGGCACGTAGGTCTATTATTCTTTATTTTAAGTGCATTACATAATTATAAAAAAATCAAGTTTTGGCCCGGGTCAGATGTTGGGTTTGAGTTTTTCCCCCTTATAATTTTAAAGTTTGAAACAACCGAAAGTTTTAGGCTACCAGATTCATAAACAAAATTTTTAAAATATATGTTTTTTTTGTTTTTTTTATCTCAGTAAATTCTCAACTCAGTATACAGAAGAAAGAGCGATGCACTGATTGGTTTATTCTCAGCATTCCCGAACAAGAACAATCTGTATGCATTTAGATTACTGTCATTATCATTATTATTATGATTTGGTACCATGCAGGTGTGTGTTGTGTGTTTTGAGCACCTGTGGGGGTTCTGTATGATGCGGTACTGTGAGGGAAGACCCCGATTGTTCTGTCTGACTCGTCGCATTTCGATTTCTAGCATTCCAGCCCAGCATGTCACAGCCTTCGTCTGTCTCACGTCGTGCGTCCAGGTCGTGTTTTTTTCAGTATGGGACTCTAATGCTGCTGCTGCTGCTGTTGTTGCGTTGCAGTGAAATTTTCCGCAAAAAAAAAGAAAACTCTTTCTGTTCCACTGCGTTCAGCTTGAGTCGCGGGGTGGAAAGCGCTCGCGACGAAGCGCCCGAACCCTTCTGAACTCCACTCGAGACGGCAGAGTGCACCGGACCTCTGCGGCCCACCAGAGACTTTTATTAAAGTGTTTTGGAGGAGGTCGCTAACCTGCAGTGGACGGCTGCAAGGATGGATGGATGGATGGATGGATGGATGGATGGCGTGTGTGCGCGTGTGTGTGTGCGTGTGTGTGTATATATATATAGGACCTCTAGTGCACAGCCTGTACCAGTTATTATGGCTCTGTAATATAAAAACGATGGTAATATTAAGTATTTTAAGATTGTAAAGTATTGTACATGTATTGAATAGTATTAACGGAGTATATTAATTAATTGATGAATTAAATGTTGCTAGATCCTGCTATATTTTTGGAACTGAATCTCGCCGGCCGCTCACATCGGGAACGCTCCCGGTCTCTGACGCGGGCTTTCTCTTTCGTAGGATCGGCAGAGACGACTCATTTCACCAGCTCTTATCTGAATACGGCTTTTTACAGAGACTGAATAAGCCCCGCCTCCTCCCGTTTCGGAGGAGGGGCCGTGGGAAGGGGGCGGATCCAGCTCTCGTTGAGTATTTGAATATTTGTGTTACGATTTCTGCGATTCTCATCTTTTTTCCAGAGGATACACAAATGTGCCTAAAATGTAAACCATGTTCATTTTTTTAAAAGTACCTGGACTATATTAGTGTAAATACCGCATAAATACGTGAAACAGCTTTTTCTTTTTTTTTTTTTCTTTTTTTTTTTGCCGGCAAAATAATAATGAATAATAATAATGATTATGAATAATTATAATAATGATCTGTACAGCAACTTCTGTATTTATTGTACTGTCTTGGTGGAGTCTGGTCAGTAGGCGTAATTGTTGAATAAAGAGGAGGAGGAGGAGGTTGAGAAGAGAATGATGTGATTCTGTGCTTTTATTCCTTTTTTTATCCAGTTCTTTTGGGTTCTGTTCCAACAGGGGGAGCTGTGGCACTGCAGAGCTTTTAAACTGGCCCTCCAGAGCCTCCTGTAGTTGTGTGCAGTGTCTCCTTCTGCATTCAGATGACGTATATGCTTTCCTTTTCTTGTTTTTTTTTCTTAGTTTTTTTTTCCTTATGTGTGTCAGTGTTCCTTGAAAGACACGTCGTGCTCACACATCGGTTTCACAGCTCTGCTTGTGGAGGGTATAGAGGATATACCACACACTGGTTACGCACTTACCACTTAAAACTGTGTTTCCTTGTGCTCTAAAAGAGTTTCAGAGTGTTTGTTGTACAAGTTTAAACAGTTTAAACTGTTCAGGGCTGATAAAAATACAGCTCACATTACAGCAAAACAGAATTTAACGTTTTTCACAAGCAGAAAACATTGAAAATGCACTCTCTATCATTGTTTAACACTTATCTGCCTTTCTCAACCTTTCCCTCCTCACTAACACTCTACTACAGATTGATGCTTCATATGAAATCACAATCTGTTTGATGTATCTTCACATTCAGGGGAAGGAGATACAGTCAGAAGCAGGCCTGTCACAATAAGAATTTTTTGTGGACGATATATTGTCCCAGAAATTATTGCGATACACGATAATTTTGTATTATTAAGACTTTATTAAATGCCACTGACATAATGATGATGAACAGAATAGCATAAAAAAGTAATTATACACTTTTTAAAGACAACCGAAATTTAAATAATAATTTATTATAATTAATTTGGGAATTTTATACGTATTTCTTTACCTACTTTAGTCCATGCTGTGTGTACAGTATGTTATGGAGTCACAGTTATAGAAGCATGACTGGCTAAAATACTGTTCACTGTATGTGTGTGTATATATATATATATATATATATATATATATATATATATATATATATATATATATATATATATGTGAACAAACATACAAATTAACACAATAGAGGATATCACGATAATCAAAAATGATTGAGGTCATGTTCATTAATTGTGCGATAAATCGATATTGCAATTATTGTGACAGGCCTAGTCGGAAGTCAAATTTTGGGACTCACTTGTTTGCTTTCAGGAGGAACAGGCTACACACAGATGGTTTCTCACCAGGCATTATGGTTAAAAAAAAAACATTCAGGGCAAAATTATCATCAGCAACACCAGCAGATGACATGACTCTCCAAACCATCACTGATCATCAGTAAATTTCACATTTCATTTGTAAATCAAGTTGGTACCACTTTAAAATAAGACTACCTTTATAAAGGGGTTATAAATGGTTTACAATTAGTTTATTAATGGTTACTAATTAGGTTGTAAATGCCTGAAAATCATTAATAATCAGTTATAACACATACGTAGAAAGGGCAACAATGACCTGTTGTTTGCCAAATAGTGAACCCACAGCCATCTATACTGTTGCCCTTTCTACGTATGTGTTATAACTGATTATTAATGATTTGTAGGGCATTTACAACCTAATTAGTAACAATTAATAAACAAATTTAAACCATTTATAAACCCTTTATAAAGGTAGTCTTATTTTAAAGTGGTACCGTGAAGTTTCCACCAATCAGTGATGGTTTGAAGAGACATGTCTGTCATCTGCTGGTGTTGATCCACTGTGTTGAATATTGTGTATAACTGTTTGAGCTTCCAGCTTCAGCATCTGAGCAGAATTACAGTATTATCGGACTGTGGCCTCCGGATGGCAGTATAGCTGTAGCTCAGTGTGGTCTGGAGACAGTAGACACACTGAACTCTGTACTGATGTGATGAGGATGCTGCCTCTGGCTATTTAGTGCTCGAAAAATCAGACCCTGAGCAGCTGAAGGGGGGCTGTGGGAAAACACTGACCACCCCAACCAGCCCTTCTCCATCTCTCTTTCTCTCTCTCTCTCTCTCTCTCTCTCTCTCTCTCTCTCTCTCTCTCTCTCTCTTTCTCTCTTCCTTGTAAACAGCCAATACACTGAAAAACACTGTGAGAGAGTGTGTTGTGTTGGTGTTCCTTCGTCCTGCACAACCTGCATATCTATCTGTCTGTCTGTCTAATATCATCTCATATATACGTCCAAAAGATTGAGGTGTACAAGTGGGTCATAAATAAAAAATGTGTAATTGTGCAAGAATATGTAAAGAAGTACAGGGGTCGGACAATGAAACTAAAACACCTGTCATCATTTTAGTGTGGGATTTTAGGTTTCATGGCTAAATTGGAGCAGCCTGGTGTTCAATCTTCATTAATTGCACATTGCACCAGTAAGAGCTGTAAGAGTGTGAAGGTTCAATTAGCAGGGTAAGAGCACAGTTCTGCTCTAAATATTGCAATGCACACTATAACATTATGGGTGACACACCAGAGTTCAAAAGAGGACAAATCGTTGGTGCACGTCTTGCTGGAGCATCTGTGACCAAGACAGCAAGTCTTTGTGATGCATCAAGAGCCACGGTATCCAGGGTAATGTCAGCATACCACCAAGAAGGACCAACCACATCCAACAGGATTAACTGTGGACGCTGTAAGAGGAAGCTGTCTGAAAGGGATGTTCGGGTGCTAATCTGGATTGTATCCAAAAAAAACCAACATAAAACCACGGCTGATCAAATCACGGCAGAATTCAATGTGCACCTCAACTCTCCTGTTTCCACCAGAACTGTCCGTCACCACAATCAATTATTGTGCTCTAAAACCAGGTGTTTCATTTTTATTACTCTTTTGTTAGATGTTTAATCTAATGTTTGGCCCTAAAACAGCGTAAACAGCTCATTCATACTTTTAATAAAAATCTAAATCGAAGTTTGCTATATCCTTCTCTAGATCTGTTTCTCAACATATTTTATTATCATCCTCCTTTCACCTTGTTCTTCAGTACTCTATCATTATTATTTGGGTGATGGGTCATTATTATTCTTAGCACTGCAGTGATTAGCACTGATTAGCATGGTGGTGGTGGTGTATGAGGTGTTAGTAGCATGTGTTGAGCTGGTATAGTGAGTGGATCAGATACAGCAGCAGTGCTGCTGGAGTTTTTAAACACCTCAGTGTCACTGTTGCACTGAGAATAGCCCACCAACCAGAAATATCCAGCGTTTATCAGCGTTCTGTAGGCAGCATCCTGTGATCACTGTGATCGAGTGATTAAACACAGTGTTTAAAAACTCCAGCAGCACTGCTGCTGCATCTGATCCACTCACTGTACCAACCAGCACTACAACCCATATAAAATGAATAATAATAACAGCTGCTCTGTGGCTCTAGACTGGCTTTCGCTTCCCTTTTGAGAGATGTTTCCCCGTCCACGTTTCCTACAGTCGTCAGTTCGGCGTAATTAATCATTTTTTGTCATGCCTGTTTGTTGTTTCGTCCATCTGTCTTCTCAGAACCCAGCATGTATTATGCAAATTACCATACAACTACTGGGAACCAATTAAGGCTAAATTGGTAAGCATGTCTGGCTCCTTCTGCATTAGTGAGGATCTCAAACCTCCCACTTTCGAGTACCCGGCCCAAAGCGCTTCAGAAATTTCCAAATGTTCCTCCCACTTTCAAGATGTATCGTCAGGAGGGTTTTCCAAGTGGTTAAATTGGGAAAATCTTACTTTCGGATCCACTGTGGGAGGTGAGTAGGCAGGTTTACAACAGTTAGCATTTGGTACATTTTAATTTTGCCCAGAGCTCACTGCTCTGTTACGGTTCTGCTAATGTACTCCATAGTATTTGGTGCTTTTTGTATTTTTCATTTGTGTCTATTAATATTGGTAAATGTTCATATTATTAGAATGGTATAAAAAAAAGTTTGGGCACCCCTGATAATTTCTAGGATTTTTCTTAATAAATCATTAATTGTTGGGATCAGCAATTACAGTTAAATATATATAATATATCAGAGGAATATAGATATTTGAGAAGTAAAATGAAGTTCATAGGATTTACCAAAAGTGAACAGTAATTCTTTAAATTATTGGCACCTTGTTGCGTTTTATTAATTGGATTACCTTTAGCACTAAGCTCATTGACCCTTAACCTACATTCACACAGATGAATCAAATTATGAGAAAGTTGAGGGTTAAGGTGCCAATTGCAAGTTCTTCTCCTCTTTTTCTCATCTTTTCTGAAAAGTGGCAACATGGGAGACTCAAGACAAAACTCTCAAATGACCTGAAAACACAGACTGTTCAGCATCATGGTTTATTTAGGGGAAGGATACAAACAGCTCAGATCTCAGAGATTTCGGCTAGACCTTTCACCAATAGACATACAGTTAGATTCGACTGACAACTGAAGCGGTAGAACAAGAAAAATCTCAGATAAGCAGAGGACAAGGATGGTGAGAACAGTCATAGTCAACCCACAGGCCTACAGAGCTCCAAAGATCACTGTGCATTGTTCACTGTTTACTATTCAGCACACTTTACTCAAGAAGAGACTGTATGGGAGAGTAATGCAAAAGAACCCTTTTCTGTGTGCACGCCACAAACAGAGTCGCTTGAGGTATGCTAAAGCACATTTGGAATAAGGTGGAGTTTGGAGTTATTTGGAGAGCGGTTATTTATGCATGACAGAAATTAAACACATCATTCCAATACAAACACTTTACTGCTCCCCACAGTAAAATTTGTGCCGCTTCCATCATGCTATGGGGCTGTGGGACCAGTGCAGGTACTGGGAATCTTGCTAAATTTGAGGGTTGCATGGATTCCAGTCAATATCAGCAGATGATGCAACATTAATGCAGTAAAGTACATTGAAATATGTGAAAAACTTATTTTTTCACATGTGACAATGTCAACTCTGTACTGTTGCACACCTTAAAATGTGTTTACATGAAGAATTGGACAAAATAACACCTGAAACACTTCATCACTCCATATCCTCTGTGCAAAATAAAAATATTTTAAGTGTTGTGAGCAAGAATGGCAACATTATAAAGTGTTAAATGCTTTTTTGGAATGTGTTTCAGGCCTGAAATGCCTGGAATATGGATGAATATTAATAAATAAAGTGAAATATCTTGGGTTTATACTGCATGCAATCAAATAAACCCCAAAGTAAACGGAAGAAACACTTTTAATTGCATTTTCAACACTGTCCCAACTTTTTCTGGTTTGGGGTTGTATGGAAATTACACTCTAAGCTCTGTACGCCTGTGGCAGCGACGGGTGCTTAAATTAGACAAATTTAGACATAGTGTATTTTATTAAACCAATGTTTATGTAGATTGATTACATTTAAGCACAAATATGGATGGATTATAGATTAATTTATACAAGTTACACATACTTATGAATATGAATATTTCATTCTCGCTGCAAATTTGCATCCGGTTCTACTAGTGGTGGGGGGAAAAAAAGCGGTGCCTAATTTGAAACTTGCGTAAATGAATGCATAATCACATCAGCGCTAAACCCGAACACCCAAACGATGCTGATAAGGTGCCGGGATGCAATTAGCAACTCACGCCACTGAAACACTGATACTGTCGCTTATTCAGTCACAACATATCACTTACATTCATCAGTCTTATTAAACGGCTTCTGAACTTCGGGAAGTTAAAACTGTACTCAGGAACTTTCGTCCCGATTTGACTTCTACAGGAATATCCAGTCACTTACATTCGGCAAGTTAAATCTTTACTCAGCAACTTTTGCCCTTTACTTTACGTCACTGAAAGTTCCAACATGGCGCCTCATGGCAAAGAACTCTTTGCTACATGAAGATTGCCAACACCTTAAAACTGAGCTGCAGCACAGTGGCCAAAATCATCCAGCGTTTTAAAAAAGAAAAGGGTCCACTCAGAACAGACCTCGTGTTGGTCGTCCAAAGAAGCCGATTGCACGTGAAGCTCAGTGTCACGTCCAAATGCTGTCTTTGAAAGATAGGTGCAGGAGTGCTGTCAGCATTGCTGCAGAGATTGAGGAGGTGGGGGGTCAGCCTGTCCATGCTTAGACCAAACGCCGCACACTACATCAAATTGGTTTGCAAGGCTGTCACCCCAGAAAGTGGCCTCTTCTGAAGTCTGTACACAAGAAAGCCCACAAACAGTCTAATCCTTCTCTCAACATCAACTCTCAATATCACTTACTGAACATTCATCAGTCTTATTTTCCGGCTTCTGAACTCTGGGTAGTTAAATCCGTGCTCAGCAACTCCGGCCTCGGTTTGACACTCGGGGCTCTGCTTTTGCATTCATCGCATTGTGATGCAGAAGATATTGCCCGCTGTATTACCAATTTATCTGCTGGTTTTTCCTATCCTCAATGGATCTGACTTGTTTTCTGACACTGCCCAACTTTGCACAAGGCGAGAAGCCTGGCGCTCTCTCTCTCTCTCTTTCTCTCTCTCTCTCACTCTCTTTCTCTTTCTCTCTCTCTATCAAAGATGTGTACATTTCCGCCTCGTCTCATACATATTAATGGCTGCGGTTTTGCATGGCCGTCTCGGGGGAGTGGAGAATGGATTAAAGCGTGGGGCGTGAATGGATTTTTATGCATCAAAGTGTCTGCCGCACGTCTCCGCTCCGTCGCAGGGGTCAGATCAATTTGTTACTGTGGTACCTGCCGAGATGGGGGTCTTCTCAGTGTTTGCGTGCTGCGCCTGGGCCTGCGCTCTCATTTCTGATGATGTAATTAGCGTAGGAAGGCCGAGGCCTGGACGGGCGTCCTCAGAACGGGAGCCCTCAGGACGCAGCGCGAGTAAAGTAAAGGCTGGTCTGACCAGGCGTGACACTGTACCTTTCAGCGGAGAGCTGTGGAGCGCTGTGAAGGGCTCAGCCGGAGCCGTGCTGTGCGTGTTAGTCGGAGGGGAACGCTGCTCCTGACGGCGCTTTGCTTCTGTTGTCTCAGATCTGAGAGCAGGAAACGTATTTGGTGTTCAAAGCCCATCTACTTATCTTGTCTCTGAGAGCCGAGGAGTCATGCTAGGCCTGTTGGTTTTAAAGTAACACACTTCACCCAGAATCCCTAATGCTGGTGGAGTGAAATGAAAGCAGCGCTAGTACTGGCTGGCTGTGAGTTGTGTTCATTTGTAGATATACAGTACAGTAATACACAAATTGAAAGCATTGCATAAATATTTGGACAATTATTGGATAATTATTTGCGATTTTGTCTCTGTACACCATCTGTTTTTTTCTGTCTCTGTGTTTTTCCTGCCCTCCTGTCAGTGTTTACACCTGTGATCATTTGTAGCTCCGCCCCCTCATTACCTGTTCCAGGTGTTTTCTGTTACCTGTCCCCTTCCGTGTGTCTCTGTGTGTGTGTGTGTATATATAGCCTTTTGTTTTCAGTGTTGGTTTGTCTGTTCTTGCACTTGTACTTGTTCTTGTTTTACGTCTGTTAGGTTGTAGGTTGCTCACCTGTTCATTTGTAGCTCCGCCCCCTAGTCCCAGGTGTTTTCTGTTTTCCGTTTGTGTCCACCACTATTTATAGTCCGTGTTTCCCTTCTCGCTGTCTTTCCAAAGAACAGAGAACATTATGAGAACGTTTGGCAGCTTTTTTGAATCAAGGTTCCAGAAAGGTTAACCTTTAGCGTTACAGAAATAATTCCTAAAACGAACATTTAAAACATTGACACAATTGATGTTGCAGCGGTGCTACCAGCATTAAAAAAAAAAACATTAAATGAAGTATTTTGAAACCATGTTTCATTTTTTTTAGCTTCATGAGCTTCATTCTGATGTCAAAGCTGATGCACAATGGCTGCAATGGCAGTTTAGGGGCTTCAAAAAGCAGGGGGTGGCAGTGGCTCTGCGACTTCATTGCCTAAAAATCTGCAGCACAAGAGCAGTTTTAGAGCAGTGCTGCGTAAAATGACGCCATACAGTTTGTTTTAAATAATATATAGCTGTTCAAATACAGATACAGAGCAGATACACTATATTTCTTTATATTTAGGTCTGTCATGATAAAAAAAAGTATTTGCCCATGTGTTGTCTTTAATATCAAACAAATATAACCTGAGTAAATATAAAAAAAAAAATTAAATTATTATTTCCTGTGTGTAAAGAAAATCTAAAAAAATCAAAAACAGATGAGAAAACAAAGTTATTGATCATTTATCAGTCTGGAAAAGATTACAAAGTCATTTCTAAAACTTTGGGATTCCAGAGAACCACAGTGATTCACTATTATTCAATAATATTGAAAACATGGAACACTGGTGAACCTTCCCAGGAGTGACCGGCCCACCAAAATGACTCTAGAAGGGCATGAAGAACTCATCCAGGAGATCCCAAAAGAACCCAGAACACTATTTAAAGAACTGCAGGATCTCACTCACCTCAGTTAAGATCAGTGTTAATGATTCAATAATAAGAAAGAGACTGAGTGAAAATGGTGTCGATGGGAGAATTCCAAGATAAAAAACAAAAACACTGCTGACCAAAAACAGAAAAACACAAGCCGTCTCACATTTACCAACTAACATCTTGATGATCCCCAGGACTCAACTCTGTACCCAGGAAAAGTGGAACGTTTTATAAGGTGTGTGCCCCGTTACATCTAACACTTTCAGAAAAAGAACATCAAACT
This sequence comes from Astyanax mexicanus, assembly GCF_023375975.1. NCBI lineage: Eukaryota > Metazoa > Chordata > Actinopteri > Characiformes > Acestrorhamphidae > Astyanax > Astyanax mexicanus. The sequence goes on from NC_064427.1 coordinate 2,590,198, forward strand.
AAATGTAAAACATGGTGGTGGTAGTGTGTGTGTGTGTGTGTGTGTGATGGTCTGGGGCTGCTGAACAACTTGCTGTAATAGATGGAAGCAGGAATTCTGCTCTTTACCAGAAAATCCTGAAGCAAAATGTTTGGCCATCTGTTCGTGATTTTAAGCTCAGGTGTACTTGGGTTCTGCAGCAGGACAATGACCCAAAGCACACAAACAAGTTCACCTCTGAATGGCTAAAAAAACTAAATGAAGGTTTGGAGGGTCTAGTTAAAGTCTGAATGATTGAGATGCTGTGGCTGATCTTAAACAGGATGTTTATGCTGGAAAATCCAAAGTCCAAAATCCAATGTGTCTGAATAAAAAAAAAATCGTAAAATGATTGGAGCCAAACTTCCAAAATCATCATTTAAAAAGTGATTTTTATGTTTGCTCAGGTCAGCAAAACAAAAGAAATCTGTAGGGGGTGAAATACTTTTTCACATATATATATATAAATATGCAAGTTTTGGCCTGATGATTAATTTCAGAAAGCCACACATGGTGAAGTTCTAAAGCAAAACTCTCCCCAAAGACCTTTTTTTAAATTTACCACTGTATTTATTTTATCATTAGTGAAATTATGATGACCCTAAGCTCTGTGTGCATGCCAGCCTATTTACATATGCATAAGCCCTGCTGTAGAGCTGTAATGGTCTAAAAGCTGCTCCGTTAGCGTTAATTAACTCTTTCTACTGTTTATCTTGTGCATAACTGAGCTGTCTGTTTAATTGGGGTACGAACAGTTGGTGGTCTAGCTGAAAAAAATGATGATAATTATAATAACTATAATTCAGCAGGGTGGTGAGATTAACTGTCCTATATTCACTCTAATAAACTCTCTCCACAGTAATAACCAATAACGTTTAGCATTAAGAGCATCAGGAGTAATATTACCATTAAACACTATTGATTTAGCAACAATGCTAACAATGCTAACAGCAATAAGTCTATAAGCTATCTTAACATTTCCCCTTCTGATTCTGAGATTAACTTTTTATTTAATTAAATGCTATCAAAATAGAAATATATTATTGTACAAGCTCCAAATTTCATTTATCTCGTTTCATTATTGGTACACTGTATGGACAAAAGTAATGGGACACCTGCTTACTCATTCCTGATGAACAGTATCATATTATTTTTTAAATTCTCTTTCTACATTTACATAAATATGATCTAATTTAAGCATATTATTATATAGCCAAAAAGGCTTTAAAATACAGCTCTGGAAAAAAATAGGGGATCAGTTTCTCTGATTTTGCTATTTAAAGGTTTATGTTTGAGTAAAATGAACATTCAACATGAACAGACAACATTTCTTCCAAATTCCAAATAAAAATATTGTCATTTAGAGCATTTATTTATTTGCAGTAAATGAGAAATGGCTGAAATAACAAAAAAGATGCAGAGCTTTCAGACCTCAAATAATGCAAAGAAAACAACAAGTTCATATTCATAAAGTTTTAAGAGTTCAGAAATCAATATTTGGTGGAATAACACTGGTTTGTTGTTTTTAATCACAGTTTTTGTTTCATGTATCTTGGCATCATGTTCTCCTCCACCAGTCTTACACACTGCTTTTGGATAACTTTATGCTGCTTTACTCCTGGTGTAAAAATTCAAGCAGTTCAGTTTGGTGGTTTGATGGTTTGTGATCATCCATCTTCCTCTTGATTATATTCCAGAGGGTTTCAATTCAGTAAAATAAAAAAACGTTTTTTTACATTTTTAAGTGATCTCATTTTTTTTCAGAGCTGAATACTAATTATTATAAAGAAAACTTTGATTATAATAATTTAAATAGTAGGATGAAGCTGAATTATTGATCCTCAAGTTTGTTTAGATGGCAGCTCCCCAGCTTGATTATATTCTGTATTCTGTATTTTCTGAGCAGTAATGTGGTTTTATAGCTTGTGTTTTATTTGATTGTAAAGGTCACGGATTTGGTTCTGGCTTTTGGATTCCACTTAAATCCAAGGCTGATGAAGATGTAGTTCTTCCTCCTCCTCTTCTTTATTTTATTTTATTTTATTTTATTTTTTGGGTTCCAGAGTGCAACAATATCCCGACGGCCTTGGGAAACAAAAATCCAATAAAAGGTTTACAGAATAACATTCTTACCTTGAGTTTTTTTTTCCTGAGCTGGTGATAAAAGTAATAATGGTCCAGTTATAAATTAAATCCAAGTGAAAACACACACACACACACACACACACACACACACACACACACACACACAAACCACAACACAAGAGAACAGAGAAGCATGTGAGGGAAATAAGAAAGCGTCTAAAAGCGCCTTTAAATCTCTGGTATCTTCAGAATTCCACACCTGAAAGAGTTTGTGCATCAGCTGCAATCAATCAAATCCCAAATGATCTCAGTTCTGGTCCTGTATCGACATCTGCTGACCAGGAAATCGACTCAGCGTGGCGTACAAATAGATAAGAGATTATTATCTGCCTAATGATTGTGTCTGAGTTTTATTCATTGTACAAAATATTCTCAAAAAGTGTTGCAAATACACAGAAGCTGCATCCAGAAGAATCCAGAAAACCTTAGACGTTTAAAAAAAAAGTAAAAGGAGTTTCCTTTATCCAATTTATCATGCATTCTTCATTCCAGCCCCCCCCCCCACTTTATTCCAGGCTTTATCTCTCCTCAAACATTCTAGTATAAGTATATACTATAGTCTTTTAACTGACACCACTAATTTAAATATAATTGCATTTTGCATCCATGCATTCATTATTTTATTAACATTTAAATATCCACTATAAAATGTAAATATTAGGAAGAACAAGTGCGAATAATTGTACAAAATGATTTTATTTGGAAAAAAAATCATAAAAATAGAGAAATACATACAGATTTTAAGTCTGAAATAATTTAAAGCTGATGTCCATAAGTTTAAGAATTTGGGGGATTCAGCTCTCTGGTGAGAATGGGTAATTGCATAGAGCATGTGGAAGAATCATTTTAAACAGGGAGGGTGTGATGCGGTCTCCTTTCAGAGCGGATGAATCTGATTCCAGGTTATGTTCAGTCAGAGAGAGAGAGAGAGAGAGAGAGAGAGCTCAGTCAGAAACTTCACTCCTTCGTTTCTTTGGTTTTACTATGAGTGAATGAGCTACTGAGCTCTGAGTTTCCCCTTCTGAAGTCTCCATTGCTCCACCAGCCGCTCGCGTTCAGTAAAACTGGATGGTGGGTTCAGCACACTGGTACCATTTAAACATTATATTTTATCCATATTTTTCTCCACTCAGAAATGCTCCTGCTTTCAGTTTAGAAACTAAATAATATGAACTTTAAAATACTCAGGAATATAAGGAATTAAACAATTGTGTGTTTTGTATGTTTACATTTTCTAGCAATTATTCCTGATATATCAGATATGATACAAAATAAAAGTCATATACAATGTGTATATTAATTTATGTGTTTTATGTTTGAAAAAATACAGTTTTAGGCACTTTTAGGCACTTATTTGATGGTTCAGGCTGTAAAAAAAGTTGAATCCATTCCTGAACAGTGTGTGCAGAGTGGGAGGGTGAATTATCCAGCTAAAAGAGCCCAGCGCCATCAGGGAATACCACAGAGGAAACGGGTCTACCTGGCCTGCGGCCATTTTTTTTAGGTAGGTGGAGCTAATTGGTAACTCTCCCCCCCAGGAAAGCACTTTTTAGAGTTTAGCACATGGTCTCAGAGCATTTCGCTTCATTAATGCTGAGCCAGATGAGTAAATTGTGCCTAAGACTATAAAACTAAGACTATAAAGAGCTGAATTATCTCCTCGGGAGTGCGCACTCCACCGGCGCACTCTCGCTCTGTTGGTACTCGGTTGGAGTGTACGAAGTGTTTGAGGGGTCTCGGCGGTGACCTTTGTTTTGAGGCCATGTGTCCAGGGCCGGGCGGGTGACCTTTTCACCGCCGAATACGGCGGCAGTCAGCAGAGCATCCCGCATTCTCCACCAGTATTCACTCGGCTGGACGTGCTCGGCTCTCGCGCGGGGGATAAAAGCCCATCTCCAAACTTCATCCTTTGTGTTTGTGAATCACCGTGCTTTCTTCTCGCCGGCTCGTCTCTCTCAGACGCTTAGCGAGTCTGGAGCCCTGAAGAATGCGGGTCTTTACTCTGTCATTTACAGTACAGCTGGCTGGCGGGGCTCTTTGTGAGGGTTTTTGAGGCAGGCAGGCTCTGGGTAACACTTTTGTTGAGTCTCTGTGCTGAAGGTGGAGAGCGGCGAGGGCTGTGGTGTAAACCCGCCGTGTTAATTGCTCTCCCAGGTGATGGAGAATACAGTTCCCTCTCTCTCGCGTGTGCTAATGAGAGTCTGGGGAATTGAGTCACATTCTCAAACCAAAAAAAATAAAAAAACAAGAGTAGAGGAGCTGGAGTTCGGGTCTTGCACAAAAAAGTGGGGAAAAGTCAAGGAAAAGTACATTGCATGAATACAGGAATAAATGAATGAATAAATAAAGTTACACTTATATAGCGGCTTTCTAGAAACCCAAGGACGCTTTACAATAGTATTGGTTTTACACACAACCACTGGTTGGTGTGGCGCAGTGGACACCAACATGTGGGAGACTGGGGTTCAATTCATGGGCTTCACCAATAAGAGTCCCTGGGCAAGATTCCTAACTCCTAACACTATGTAGGCCAACCTCTATAACAGGAATAACCTTGTTAGTCACTCTGGATAAGAGAGCAGATAATACGTCAGATAAAATGCAATAAAAATATATACTCGGCACTCATCCACACACCGGTAAGAAGCATCAGCCATTAGCACACAGCGTACTCTTAACCGGAAACCACTGTCCACCTGGAGGACTAAAAATATATATCTGGGCATATGGATTTTAGAGTCACACACACACATATAACATTTTTAGGGTAATTTTAGATTATTTAATTGACCTGATGTCCATGTTTTTGGACAAAAGTATTAGGACACTACAATTATCTAAATATAATGTAATATAACATGTTATAATTATACATTTTGATAGATAGAGAGCTACTGAATAAATATACAGTAGAAATACTGTATATAGTTGCTTGATGTTTTTAAGCATAAAAATACCCCTTAAAAAGAAACATTGATAAAAACTAGTTAGAAGAGGCGCAGAATGTTCCAGCCACTGTGATCGGAAGATCGCAGTTCGAATCCAGGTCAAACAGCTTGCCATCAGGTGCCGGAGCCCTAAGAGAGCACAATGGGCCTTTTTCTCTCTCTGGGTGGGTACAGTAGATGGCGCTCTTTCCTCTCATCACTCCTGGGATGATGTTGATCAGCACAAGGCTGCATCTGTGAGCTGATGTATCAGAATTGAGTCACTGTACTTGAAAAGAATATATATATATTTAGACATCCCCCTCTTCCCCTACTATGGTCCACAGCCAAGGCCACTGGGCGACTCTTAAGCTAAAATGGACAAGCTAATATAGTGTTTTGAAAAAAATAGCCAAAGGCTAAAACACCACAACCAATGTTCTCCATTATTTATGTCTTAATACTGTTATGAATCGATTCCAGTATTGATTCCATCACACCAGAACACTCCGGCAGGATGCAGCGAACGCTCGCCTCAAATAACATCAGTACGAGCTTCCAGAAGCACTTTTGTGAAGGATTTGTCCGACGCGAGTAATGTCCACTACAGCGCTCATTGTGATTCCGAACAAGGCTCGGACTTTTCTGCAGTCGGGAAGGTGGAGTGGATCGGATCTCGTAAGCCGACTTCATCCTTTCACACTCTGTCTTCGGGCTGAACCTCCTCCTCATTGCTCAGTGACCAACATGCTCTCGTACACTCATACACTCATCAGCTGAAGAGTAGTTTTAGCAGCCAGAAGGAAGTGTGGGACTGTAGTGCTTTTTAAAAGGAAAATAAAAGTTACCAGGGGCAGTTGTTGAAATGATTGAAATTTTAGGCTGCTTTGGAAAACTCTTATTTATTGTCATATTAATTGAGCTACACATACAGAAGTAGTGTGTAACTGACATCATCAATCAAAGGACACCATTGGGAACCACTACAACTCTTTACATGTTGGGATCAGGGTTGTAGTCAAGACCAAGACTTTTTAGTAGTTGAGTCCAAGTCAGGACCGAGACCGGGAAAAACTGAAACCAAGATCGACACCAGATTATGCTTAATCTGTGTCTCTTCTAAAGTCAACAGAATAAAAGTGTATTTAGTTTTATTATAAAATGTAAAAAAACAATTTGCCCTCAAACAGCTCATCACTAAGGTTAGCTAACTTGTTGCTAAGGTTAGCTAGCTCATCACTAGCTTTAGTTCTCTCCCTGATAACATTAGTATTTAAGCTAGCTCATCACTAAAGTTAGCTAGCTCATCACTAAGATAAGATAGCTCATCACTAAGGTTAGCTAGCTTGGCAGTAAGGTTAGCTAGCTAATCACTAAGATAAGATAGCTCATCACTAAGGTTAGCTAGCTTGGCAGTAAGGTTAGCTAGCTAATCACTAAGATAAGCTAGCTCATCACTAAGGGTAGCTAGCTAATCACAAGCTTTAGTTCTCTCCCTGATAACATTAGTATTTAAGATAGCTCATCACTAAGGTTAGCTAGCTCATCACTAAGGTTAGCTAGCTTGGCAGTAAGGTTAGCTAGCTAATCACTAAGATAAGATAGCTCATCACTAAGGGTAGCTAGCTAATCACAAGCTTTAGTTCTCTACCTGATAACATTAGTATTTAAGCTAGCTCATCACTAAGGTTAGCTAGCTTGTCACTAAAGTTAGTTATTTCATCACTAAGGTTAGCTAGCTCATCACTAATGTAAGCTAGCTCATCACTAAGGTTAGCTAGTTTGTCGCGAAAGTTAGTTATTTCATCACTAAGGTTAGCTAGCTCATCACTAATGTAAGCTAGCTCATCACTAAGGTTAGCTAGTTTGTCGCGAAAGTTAGTTATTTCATCACTAAAGTTAGCTAGCTCATCACTAAAGTTAGTTAGCTCATCACTAAGGTTAGCTAGCTCATCACTAAAGTTAGTTATTTCATCACTAAAGTTAGTTAGCTCATCACTAAGGTTAGTTAGCTCATCACTAAGGTTAGCTAGCTCATCGCTAAAGTTAGTTATTTCATCACTAAAGTTAGTTAGCTCATCACTAAGGTTAGTTAGCTCATCACTAAGGTTAGCTAGCTCATCACTAAAGTTAGTTAGCTCATAACTAAGGTTAGCTAGCTCATCACTAAGGTTAGCTAGCTCATCACTAAAGTTAGTTAGCTCATCACTAAGGTTAGCTAGCTCATCACTAAAGTTAGTTAGCTCATCACTAAGGTTAGCTAGCTCATCACTAAAGTTAGCTAGCTCATCACTAAAGTTAGCTAGCTCATTGCTAAGGTTAGCTAGCTCATCACTAAAGTTAGTTAGCTCATCACTAAGGTTAGCTAGCTCATCACTAAGGTTAGCTAGCTCATCACTAAAGTTAGTTAGCTCATCACTAAGGTTAGCTAGCTCATCACTAAGGTTAGCTAGCTCATCACTAAGGTTAGCTAGCTTGTAGCTAAGTTAAATCCAGGTGCTGATTTTTTTTTGGCCAGGCAGTTAATGTCTGCAACTATATTTTGATAATAAGTGAAGTTCACTGGAAAATTGCAGGTTTTTCGCCTCACTCTAATACCGGCTCGAGTTTTCTCCAGGTCCAAACAGGAAACAGTTGAGTCTAACAAGATCTTTTCTATTCCAATTTGGGTGGCAGTCGTGTTCTCCGCTTTTCACCACCAGCTTCCATTACAGCAGCCCTCTCGCTTGTCACACATCAGCACCACCAATTTGTGAGGGCGCAGGCTCGCCCTCCCCCTGCAAAATATATCGACCCCCCCAAATATCTGTCATAAAGCACAGCCGGGAGCATCTACAGCATGGGCTCTTTTACAGCCTCAGAAACATCGGCTGGGGTCCGGGACAGACCCCCTGCTCCTGTCAGAGCAGCTGAGCGTGGATAAAAGATCTTTTCTGGTCTGATACGGGAACATTTTCACACATCTCACAGCTCTTTTACAGCTCAGCCCTTCGCACACTACACTACAGTACAGTACAGTATGTTAACAGATAAACTGAGGGGTATCTGTCTTATCTGCAGTGGGGTGATGATGTAGCTCAAGGTTTTTTAGTTAAATTAGGAAGGAAGATGCTTCATATCTATTGCATTGATTGATATTTTAATTTAATCACTGAACATCACATCTTAACCCTTTCAGACCTGAATTATTCCTAAGTGAAGGTAAGAATGCTGTTTTCTGTAACCACACAAAACAAGAAAGAGCGACGTATTCTAATACAAAATCTAATACAGTGCAATTCTAAAGGTTGCCATATAATATTTAATTTTTTTATGCCTTTGGAAGTCTGTGTTAACATTAAAGTTATGTTCATAACTGATATTGATCTTATTACAAGATTACTTATTACAAACCATGATTAAACCACGAAATAAACTTGATAATATAAAGTGTTCTAAACTAGATAAAATACATTTTAATATAATAGCCATGTTTCTCTTCTAATGGGGAACTCGGGGGAAAGCGCCTAAATAAACAAAACTGTAATTCTTAACAAAAACTAATTTTCTTTCAAAGTTAAACGAGTGCAGGGTGTTAATCTACACAGATTTCTTCCCTTTAAAAAACTCCTGTTTATTTTGGTGAGAAAAGTGCTTTAGTTTATTTTCAGTGATCTTAGAATTCCAATATTTTGTCTAAGGTAGAGAATGGGTGCTGAATGCTGGTGCTCCAGCCTTAGTGCTGGAGAAACTTCACTAAAAACTCACCCTTATAATGCTTATAATGTACTTTAGCAAAGTGACTTTACCGGTCCCTAATAGCTGACTAGAAAAATTCATATATAAAGCGCACTCTCAATTTTTATGACAATTTAAGGATTTTAAGTGCACCTTTTAGTCGAAAAAATACAAAATATAGTAAACTCTGTACTGGTGCAGAGCAGAGCTGGTCATGCTGTTTTTTGTTTTTTAGCAGAGTAGTGAATGTGAATCTTCAGGGCATTAGAAGAGTACACTTGCGCTGTATGACCTTCACAAAAGTTTGACATTATACACTCATTTCCACTGTTACCTGTACAGCAAGTTTCATAACGTAAAACTTTTAATTCATTTTCACTCTGAAATTTGCACTTAAGTTCACGCTCGAGCTTCACGTGTGAAATAATTGCCAGCTCCCTCCGGACCGCCAGGCCTGAGCGACACTTCACCCGCAACGCGCTTAACCTTCAATAAGAAGAATTACGAACAAGTGCTAACATTTCAAATTGATGACAGCTCAGGAAATAGATTCGGGCTCCGCGTATCGACAGCAGAAAAGGTAAAGATGTTAAAAATAGGCTTTAGAGCGTCACCTTATGAGAGCTAATTTTCACATTTTCAGTATAAATACCTACCTGCCTACACTCCACCTTACGCTGCGCCGCTTTATAACCTTTAAATCAAGGTTTAGGTCACATGTACTCACCAAGATCCTGCATGAGGCTTTTTATACTCTTATTTTAAAACTTATTTTATGTGCAAATATCAATTTTAATCATTTTTCCTACTAGCGTCTAAAATGTGTAACAGATGCTGATTAAATAAACTATTAAATATATACTTTGGTCATAAACAATTCTAAACAAAATTAACATAATTTAACGTAGACTTGAGCTTAGACCCAATTTAGCATAGAATTGCTGATGGAGAAGCAGCATGACCTACTGTACTCTCTCTCTCTCTCTTTCTCTCTCTCTCGGACTCCGGCTGCTGATGGAGAAGCAGCAGCATGACCTACTGTACTCTCTCTCTCTCTCTCTCTCTCTCTCTCTCTCTTTCTCCCTCTTTCTCGGACTCCAGCTGCTGATGGAGAAGAAGTATGACCTACTGTACTCTCTCTCTCTCTCTCTCTCTCTCTCTCGGACTCCGGCTGCTGATGGATGCAAACAGCATGATTTGGGATTCAATCTGGCTGCAACTCAGTCTACTAGTGTTTCTTTTTTCTTTAGGATTTGCTAGGGAAGATACAGCTAGTCAACAACTGGGCTTATAAAATCGATATCAATATAAAAGGCTTTTTTTTTTGCTTCAAACCAAAGTAAAATTCCCTTTCTGAAAACATCAGAGAACAGTTTAAAAGTACTGAATACTGAATAAATGCATTCTATTAGTGTCTTATCTGTCCCTCTGAGAATCTTCACTGTCTGAAAGAGCTGTAATCCCCCTTCTGAGATTCCAAACTGCGAAAGAAGCCAACAACAAAGCAGAACATCTGCAAAACAACTTTTTTTACGAGGGGAATGAAGATGACGCCGCAGAGCTGGGTCTGATCTGTGAGCTTCTGCTTCAAGTTCAGAGTAATTACGTGCTGATGAGCGGATATGCATTCAAAAGGAGGACAAACAGCCCAACAACAAGCCGCCACATAAACTACAAAGGCGGCTTATTAGCGTAGGTGTTGCGATGGAGCATCACAAAGAGATCTGAACGAGAGCTTCAGACGGGGGGAAGCTGCTCTGTGTTAGTTGATTTGTTCGTGGAAGATCAACACTCGCGTTCCCGTCTGAATAGATACTGCAGGTGTCCAAAGCAAACAAAGCCGGTGTTTTTTTGTGTTTGTTTTAAGAAAAGAAATGAAAAAAAAGAGGAAAAACCATATTCGCTTTGGGACCTGAATAAGAAAATGTGGTTTTGAGTGGTTCTGAGGACTAAGGCCCTTCCATTATGACCAGGAGCTCGCCGGTTCAAACAGGCGAGCTCATGTTCATGCAGCTTGCCATCAGCAACCAGAGCCCCGAGAAAGCACAATCGACCTTGCTCTCTCTCTGAGTGGGTACAGTAGATGGCGCTCTTATTTCCCCTCATCACTCCAAGGATGATGTGGATCAGCACAATCATGAATCTGCGTCTGTGAGCTGATGTATCAGAACTAAGTCGCTGCGCTTTCCTCCGAGTATTAGCGCTGTGATGCTACTCGCAATGCTGCAGCATCTGCAGCAGTTTAAAAAGAGGCAGTTCACATGTGTCAGAGGAGGCGTATTCTAGTCTGTCCTTCACCCTTCTGGTGTTTAGGGCATCACTAGTGATAAGGTGAGTCCTAATGAGTGGGTTGGGTAATTGGTTGTGTAAATTGGGGAGAAAATGGGAAAAAAATAGAAATAAAATTATACAAAAAAGAACAAATTAAAATAAAAAGCTGAAGTTTTATCCAGTAGGTAAAGGTAAAAAATGTCTGTCCTGACGTTGTCACTCTGCCTGCCATGAACTCAGATACTAACACACACTAAAGACTCCAACTCCCAACATGCACCTACACCAGACCTTCTGATCCAGACTCCAGACTGCTGATTACGTGAAGCTTCTGATTACATTCACCTGTTCCTGGTAGTACTGTATATATACCCCCTGTTTCTGTTCCTCGTTGCCTGGTGTTGAATCACACTGTATTGCTTGTCATGGTAATGCCTTATATAATGCATTATCATATATATATATATATATATATATATATATATTGGTATTGCTAACTGCTAACCCTGAACAATGCTAACCTTGGATATAAAAACAAGGGGCATAATCTGGTTAGATTCACCATAAAACACATAAAGACCAGTTTACCAGTTGTGGTAGTTGTGGTTGTGGAGTCTTTAGCTTAACTGTTTTTGGAAAGGATTTATAGGACAATATAAACTAATCTGAATTACTAAATGAAACAATGTGAATGTGAACTCGGGAGTTATGTAATTCCCAATTACAACATCTAAGGTAAATGTAATGAGCATTACTTGTGAAGAAGGAACAGCAGAGTTCGTACAGGTTCACAGTTTGTCACTCTTGTGTACCGAACTCTCATTATTCAGCCGAGCGACGCTAAACACAGTTTTCATTCTAGTCCACCTTCAGCCAGGAAACAGGTGCGGAGGGGGAATAATAATAATGATGGGGCTTTTAGTCAAACTTTGGATTTCTGTCATTTGGCCCATGATGTGAATGTGAAGCCCTGCGCCAGAGCGAGCAAAACAGTCGTTATTTTCCTCTTTGAAAGGCTAATTATCAATTTGAGTGTTCTGCTGTCAGATTAGCCATTAAATGTAATTACCTACGCAATTAATTCAAAGAGAGCAGAGAGACAGAGGCATGTAAAATATATGGAAAGTGTTTCATTCGGCTGGCTGGGGAATACAAACGAATATATAAATAAATAAATATGAAATAAACATCATCGGCTGACTTATACTTAGGGTCAATTTCAGAGTTTAATAGAACTGAAGGGTGTTTTTCACTGTTTTGGCATTGATTCACATGGCACACACTCACTGCCGTCAATTTTATTTAAAAACACCAGCCTTCCACATACATTTATTGATCCCATTTATGATCCCACCTACTGTGGGTACTGGGCAAAAGCTAGAATCTACTCTTTACAGTATAGAGTATTTATATACAGGGCTATTAATAGAGAACTCCGGTGTAAACTAGTCTTTTACTGTAGTAAAACATGATAAAAGTACTTATCTTTGATGAATAGCACACCTCTGCTCTCCCACAGCGTTCCGAGATCCAGAAATTTTAACAGTTTGTCCAAACACCCTTCAGACTTGGTGACACGGGGCATAATTTACCCTGATAAATCACTTTTTACACCATTATCCAGCTCAAAGTAGCTCCACACCTCTTTGCTAGAGTCTATATCTATATACATAGACTCCGCATAGCATAGCAGCCGGCGCCAAGAGGCAGGCTATGCGGAGTCTATGTATATATATATGTCTATGTCATTATCAGTACAGTGATGGCGGTGCTCAGAACTGAAGCTTTATGCGCGTTATAGGATGTAAACAGGGGTTTTTAATAAGCTTCTTGTCTTCTTTTTAAGTTATTAATGCCTCGTTTTAAATGTCAGGGCTCTCTTTTTGGATTCTAGTAAGGAGGTGTGGAGCTACTTTGAGCTGGATAACGGTGTAAAAAGTGATTTATCAGGGTAAATTATGCTCCGTGTCACCCAGTCTGAAGGGGGTTTTGGACAAACTGTTAAAATTTCTGGATCTCTGAACGCTGTGGGAGAATGGAGGTGTGCTATTCATCAAAGATAAGAACTTTTTATCATGTTTTACTACAGTAAAAGTCCATTTTACACCAGAGTTCTCCTTTAAGTATAAGTTATTGCTTTTTTTCCCGTACAGACAATAAATATATGGACATATATTTCTTATTTCTATTTTACATGTGAGATACATTTCAAATATTTGATTAATTTCAAAAGTGTTTCAAACAATTGCAACTTACAAGGGAAAATGCATGTTTTGGCCATTTGATTCATCCACTGTTCAGAACTTTACAGGTCTACATTTACAGACTTTAGCTAAAAACACTAATATCATATCAGAATCTTATTTTTTTAATTATATTAAAAATATTTTCATTTAAAACTTTAAACTTTATGTGCCATTTCTGTGATGGCAATTATAATCCAGTTTCTGACCACAGCACCATTGTTTATTATTTGAGTGGTGGAATGTTCTCAGCCCAGCAGCGACTCTGACACAGTGGGCACTGGCACTGTGTGTGTGTGTGTGTGTGTGGTGCTGATATGAGTGTATTGGGCACATCACTGATGCCCGTGTCACTGCTGGCCTGAGACTCGTCCACTAAACTAAAAATATCCAAAATAGAGCTCGGCTCTGTGGTCAGATTCTGATCTCCAGGGAATAGAAGAGCATAAACAGACTCTAAATGTACACCAGCAAGGTGGGGGTTTCTGATAAAGTGTCCATACGGTGTAAAATAAAGAATATGTCATACTTAACTGACAATTAATATTAAATAATATTATGAGAAAGCACATATCCATTCCATAGTGTATGCTTGGGCTCACTTGTAGCAAAACAAGTGCAGAGCATGTAACTACCACCACCATGCTTAACAGTGGGTAGAGCGTTTTTAAGGTTGAATGCCTCACCTACTCAATATTTGGTGGAATAACCCTGGTTGGTTTTTAATCACAGTTTTTTTCATGCATCTTGGCATCATGTTCTCCTCCACCAGTCTTACACACTGCTTTTGGATAACTTTATGCCGAGTTCAGCTTCTTGATTTAGTGGCTTGTGAGCATCCATCTTCCTCTTGATTATATTATATTAGATTTCCCTGCTTCTTACAATCCTGATCTAACTAATTATTGTGTTAACAAGTCATAATGGCATTGAAGTGGGTTTTTTAAAGCAGGAAAAGTACCTAAATGTGCAGGAACATGAGTCTCCTGGACCAAAACTGTTATAGAGAGGAGCCCTGCTTTCTATTACTGATATATGAGTCTAGATTTGGTAAAGTTCTTCTGTGATACACAATTTTGCATCCACTCTTTGCTTTTGGGGCGTTTCTGCCCTTTATGGGTCAGGCGTAGTTCTAAGGCAGTGCTGGCTTTTCATCACAAATACTCAAATCCCTTCCCACTCCAAGCTCTGGCTGCTTTGGGGGCGTTTCTGCTCTTTAAGAGGCAGATTTTGGGGTCTGAAACACCTCAGAATTTACCTGCATTATCCGCACCTACAGCACATCCCCAGCACAGAGCACTATTTTGACAATATATCTGAAATACAACGTGCAGATGAATAATGCATGACTCCTCATAACTCCATTAGGCTTCATATATTCAACGTTTAGTCAGACGCCATGAAATTATGCAGTGTAATGTAGCCTTGCAGGAGTGTTTATCAGCCGCAGATCAGGGCTTGGGGTTTAACCTGCTAGAACTTTGATTTCTTTAGCGTGTTCCCACTAAATGGATCCGCTAAAGGTCACCGTGTTTGGCGAAGCTCGGTTGCAAATTTGTGATTTATGACCCAAAGCAGGAAGTGCTCTTATCAGTTCTCCGCCACAATACATGTTTTTTTATGAATGGTGAAGCATGTTTCTCCCAATGCATCAGTAATGTATGATAAATTCTGCAGGCTGAGGCGTGCTACATCCCATTTATAATATAAGAAGCTCTGCAGTAAAGTAATACAACCTTATATAAAACCTTATATCAGAAAAAAGTTATGAAGAAATGTTTTTTTTTATTTAATCTGACTATTTTTTTGATTACAGACACTGTGAACCAAGTATATTTTTATATTATTTCATGTTCATCTAAATCCATTCATGAATTTCATCCCAAAAACAAAAAAACAACCAAAAAAATCCTTATAATACTATTATATTATAATACTGCCATTCCTTTTCACTACACTTCTCACAAAAGCCTTTGTAAATATGTGCAGCATGTGGTTTTGCATTGTTTTGTCTTAAAAAAAAATGCATGGATGTCCCTGGAAAAGGCATATGGAGTTGTATTTAGGGTGTATTGGTGTGTCTTTGCTGTTAATAATCATGGTAGTGGTTAATTTTGGGCTTAACATGAAATAAACCAATCAGTGTGCCAGTCTTTATTCCCTTTAAGAACCAGGTGTGCTCTGACTTTGGCGCGTTCATATCTTAACAGTGCAGCGCTTTTGCGCCTCTCAGTAGAGACAGATACTGAGCTGCTCGTTCACACTGTGCAGATACACCAGCAGTTTATCATTTAAGGGAACATTAATGTTATTTTATTCTTTATTGTGATTATTGTTGAGTTAAAAGTCAGGTTTGCGCTCTCCAGAGGTCAATTCCCTCTGCTGAGAAGTGATGAGAAGTGTAGCTGCGCTGTTTAAATAGCAATCTGCCAAAGTCAGAGCTCACTTGGCTCATAAAGAAAATGACAAGTAACACACAAAAAAACACAGCCATGGTTAATTAAGAGAATTAATACATTCCATTGCATACTTTTCCTGTCGTTATGATAGCAAAGACACACTGACACGCCCTAAATCAAGCTGTGTGATGCACGGTTGAGCTAAGGATTGCTAAAATAGGACCCTGAGCTTTTTTTTATGGATACTGCTTTTGTAGCAAATCATTATTAGAATCCCCTGTTAAAAATCACATCATATATATTTAGTTTATTCTCATTACTGGACCTAAATTCCATCTGTTCTAACTTTGTTTGAAATATGTTTGGAATGTGTGCAGGGCTGAAATGCAGCAATGGATTTATATTAAAGTAGCACTTAATATCCTGATTTTAGCTGACTCCACCCTCAGCTCAAATTTGAGCAGTTTGGGAAGGGCACTGGCAGTGGCGGACTTAGCAATTTGGGGGCTCAAGGCGAATTTAGCTAGGGGGCCCATCAACATTAATATGCGAGAAATAGGGTTGTGCCGATGGATGATATCATCGTCCATCCTCATTTATGACCCAACATCGCGATGGATGGTAACCATCGCGATGCCACGCCCACTGTTTTGTTTTTTCCAGAAACATGCACTGACCTTCTTGAGGTCTCCTTCACCTAAAACGTTAGCAGGGATTGTACAGAAAAAGATCAAATCAGATATATAATTAAATGAATTAGAGTCAGGGATGAAAATTAAAATACCCTACTGCTACAAATATGCCTAATTGGCATATTATTTTATTATTTATTATTATTCTATTATTATTCTATTATTATTATCCTATTATTATTTATATCTAGGTTACAGCTTGTCTTTGTCTTCGTTTTTCTACATGTCTGTATTCATTTTAAACATTTCATGTCATTCACGCTGGTTGTGACAGGAAACTTGCTCATTGTCAGCCAGTGTTGGGCACGGTACTTTGAAAATAAATTATGTAAATTCTATTATTATTAGAAAAATAACAAACGAAAATAAACCCAAAATGTTAACAAAAATATAATCTAAAGAATTTCAAAACATAGAAACGAAAAACGTTAAAATGGTATTAATATAATATAATATAACAACTGGATCAAACAGTTTAGCGTCAGTCATAAGGAACGCACGCGCTGCATTGCGATAAAAAAAAAAAACGTTTTAATAAATAAGGTCCTATCAAGTGAATTAAAATATATGGTATTAAAAGGTATTAAATTCACATGTTTATTGATATTTAATCAAGAGAAATCAGGCAAAATGAGCCACGCTGCGCCGCGCTCTCTCTCTCCCCCTCCCTCCCTCCCTCCCGCAGCACAGAGCTAAATTCAGCTCGAGGCTAAAAATAATATAACAACTAAAATTAAGATGAGTGAGGACCTGTAAAGTAATCAAATATTGTCAAATATAAAGGATAGGTAGAGGTTTTGGTGAGCTGTTTCAATTATAGGAAACTGAAACTGAAATTATTCTGTGCACTATTAGATAGCTTTTGATTGTGTTTTAAACGAGTTTTTATTTTATATTAATTACTTTTTATTCATTTTAAATATTTTTAGTATTTTATTGATTAAAAAAAAGCTTAGTTTAGCCTCTTCCTTCTTTTTTCTTTTTGTAGCAAGTGGTGCTTCATGGCTTCGCTCACAACCCACTTGTACACTTAATTTCACCTAAATTCCAAGCATTAGCGGTTCACGCATGGCCACATGGCATGAATGGAATATTCCATTTTAACACAAAAGAGAGGGGGTGTGGACTGAACTGTATTTCTTTGTAATTTATTGTGTTGTCTTTGTTTCCATTTTAAACATACAAGAATCACCATTTCTAGAATCACGCACTATCTGTGAATTACTGTCCAAAGGGCCCCAATTACCAGCTGTAGGCCTATGGGAGGTTTGCAACTAGTCAGGGGGCCCCTACAGTGGGCTGCAGTGGGAGGGGCCCAAGGCAGTTGCCTAGCAATGCCTCTATGCAAAGACCGCCTCTGGGCACTGGTGATGTATGGGTTTAGGGGTGGGGCAGGAGGGAGAGTGGAATAGCACAGTTGAACCTGAGAGGGGGCTAGAGAGAAAATTACCACAATTACCACAATAAAAGTGTTTTTTAAAGGCTTATAAAGGGTTTATGCAAATATTAAGCAGGACTGGTATGTTTTGTTACTTCAAAGGAACACATTTCAGCTATTAATGGAAAAAAAATGGTTAAGGTTTAGTGGATTTTTAATAAATAAAATGAAGCTCAGCAGACAAATGATAAAATATCTTAGATTAATAGTGTCTGCAATCAAATAAAAGTCAAGGCAAATGAAAGAAACCCTGTTTGAAAAGGACGCTTATGCTCTAAAGACTACCGTGAATTTTTTTATTGATTGCTTTTCCAATACAGACAGCGTTAGCATCTTTACAGGCTTTGCTGTGTGAGTGGAGTGCGTCAGTGATGACCCACTGCAAAACACACGGCGCACAACTCCAAATAATTAATGCCAATTACACGCCTATGCAGTCCCTGTTCCTGCAACCTCCTGCCATTAATCATGATTACCCATCCTGATGAAACATCCACCAGGCACACCAGACAACGTCCTCCATGATCTCTGTCTCCAAGACGCCACCAGACAGTTCCACACGGCAGCAGGACGATCATACACGTCCTCAGCGACTGGTTCAATTAAAAGAGTTCAATTAAATTAGTGTATGAGTTAAAGTTCTTCTGAAATCAAGGGTATTAAAAAAGGAGTTTATCCTGCATTTGCTGGAGCAACTGTCTCTACTCTCCAGGAAAAACTTTCCACTAGATGTTTTAGAAGCATTGCTGTGAGGATTTGATTGAACTCATCAACAGTAGATCAAGATCACCAACGTATGGGATGGAGCTCCATCATTCCAGTAGGTACAGGTACAGTATATGTGCTGTAGGTACAGAGTGTCCTATTCTTTTGGAAGTACTTCTTTCTATAGCGTAGACAAGTTATCTTGTCATCTGTGTCATACGGTGATGCACTGATTAAAAGGGATGTTCACAATAGTTCAATAGTGTTGAGTTCAGGGTCTTTTTAAAGATAAATCCAAAAGTTATAGTTATCCTGCTTTAACCATTCCAATACCCCCTTTGATATGTATCTAAGGTCATCCAAAAATTCAACCACCTAGCTGATAGTTTGAGGTTCTAAGGCAGTCTTTCAGGCCCAAAGCATGATGCTCCCACCACCATGCTTAACAGTTGGTACAGTGTTTTTGGGGAGTTGAATGCCTCACTTTGCTACTCCTTGTCTTCATTGCAGGATTGACAAATTTCTGAGGACTGATATTTTCAATGACATTGTTGATGATTATAGTTTACAGCCAATGAAAACCCAAAAATCAGTGTCTCAGAAAATTTGAATATTATATAACAATCAATTGGTGCTTTTGGCAGTGTGGGCAGTGTGCCAAGTCCTGCTGAAAAATGAAATCTCCCTTAATTTACAAACGAAATGTAAAATTGATGAAGAAATTGATGATGATCAGTGATGGTTTGGATAAAGAGTCATGTCTGTCATCTGCTGGTGTTGATCCACTGTGTTTTATTATCAAGTCTAAAGTCAGAACAGTTTTGTTTTCCCACAAAATCTTACAGCACTTCATATCTTACAGCGTCCCTCTGCTACTGACAACTTTTATAGAGATGTGGATTTCATTTTCCAGCAGGACTTGGCACACTGCCCACACTGACAAAAGTACCAACTGGTCTTATATAATATTCTAATATTCTGAGACACTGATTTTGGGTTTTAATTGGCTGTAAGCCATAACCATCAACAAAAAAGAAATAAATGCTCAAAATAGATCACCCTGTGTGTAATACATCTATATTATCATTTTAATAGCATTAAATATCATAATATAATAACATCATAATATCGTTAAAAAAGTTACTTTATTTTATTACTGCATCCTTGAAACATGGCAAAAGTCATTGGACACAATACTAGTTATTGTCCCATGATTTTAGCATTTCACTGCCAAAAAGTAAGGAAGGAATATAAATAATAGGAAGCCATTTAAGATTCAGCCACAGATTCTCTAAGATAAAAAAAAACACATCCAGTGCAAGAACAGCTGGCATGGTTCACCCTGGAAATCTGGATGGTTTGACAGGTTAAACAAGGGAAATACGTTTAGCGCCGTTAAAAAACAGTGCTGTTAATAATTTAGTGCGTTGGTGCATTATTAACACATTACCTCTGACAGCAATAGTTTATAACACATTGCCAGGCGTCTCACACTCGCAATATGTAACAATAAAACTGCAGAATTGTATATTATCACACAGCTCCGCTGCTCCCTGTGATATCTCTCCATTGTTCTGCTGAACTATCAAGAGATTGCAGCAACATCTGGGGCTCATTTAAGACTTGTTTATTCCTCTATTACTCCTAAAGGCCCTTTTGGAGCAAAGAATGAATGAATCTCACACTAAATTCTGAGATATAATGCATACAGCTCTGGAAAAAAAATCAAGAGAGAACTTCAGTTTCTGAATCAGTTTCTCTGATTTTGCTATTTACAGGTTTATGTTTGAGTAAAATGAACATTGTTGTTTTATTCTATGAACTACAGACAACATTTTGCCCAAATTTTAAATAAAAATATCGTCATTTAGAGCATTTATTTATTTGCAGTAAATGAGAAATGGCTGAAATAACAAAAAAGATGCAGAGCTTCCAGACCTCAAATAATACAAAGAAAACAACAAGTTCATACTCATAAAGTAGATCAATATTTGGTGGAATAACCCTGGTGGTTTTTAATCAAAGTTTTTTTTTCATGCATCTTGGCATCATGTTCTCCTCCACCAGTCTTACACACTGCTTTTGGATAACTTTATGCTGCTTTACTCCTGGTGCAAAAATTCAAGCAGTTCAGTTTGGTGGTTTGATGGTTTGTGATCAACCATCTTCCTCTTGATTATATTCCAGAGGTTTTCAATTTGGTAAAATCAAATGAACTCATCATTTTTAAGTGCTCTCTTATTTTTATCAACTTCTTTGTGCATTATGTTTTATTCTGCAACATCTGAGACTGAGAATGTGCAAAGAATGTGTGAGAAAAGGCCCAAAATCTCACCAAATCCCACCAAAGTTGGTGATAAACCTCGGTCAGATCTGTGTAGAGGATACAGTACAGAAGAGCTTGGAAAGTGCTGAAGATCACACGGTGGATTTGGTTTTCCTTTGGGTGGGTTTAGACCTAAACCAGAGTACAGTACAGATCTAAACCCTGATTTAAAACAAAGCACTCAGCCAGTCTTCCCACTGCCTTTACTGGGTTTGTTATGAACTGATTTCATGGACTGATTTCAAAGTAGATTTTCAAAGTAACAATGAGAACAAAGACCATGTATCATTCTCATGATTTTCGTGATTCAATTATTCTTCTATTAAACCTGTTCTACCCATGTTTGTGTGTAAATTGCTACAGGTTTAAATAGGATCTCCGGTGGATTTGGTATTTTACAGAGACTCTAAGACTCTAGGTCAGTATAGGCTGAACTGCACTTAGCAGGACATTATTACACATGTTGTAAAGTAACATATGACATTGCAAAGACTGTTATTAGTGTAAAAATGTCTTTATTTTAAAATGTTTCTAACTGTTGTTTGTCTCGCTGCCTCCTGGTGTCTCAGTACTGTTAACCAATCAGAGACGATATGTTTAGCATGTATGAATATTCATGAGCAAGAGCCAAAACCTCCTCCTCCACAGGACTAAAGCAGTGTTATACCGGATTACCGGAGCACTTTTTTTTCACTAAAACCAAAAACAGATTAAACGGCATCCATTTCTGCTAGAGACCACAACTAGGCATTTTAAAATAAATGAAAAAATGATGGAATGAGACCTTTAACATTTTAATATTTACGTATTTATATATATATATACTCCATTAACTTAACTACAATATTACTCAAATAATTTAAGGTACATAATATTATAATTACTGAAATGTAAATATTTTTAGTTAAAACACACTTATTACACTGTCTCAACACATGAATGGCATGTAATACATTCTTTTTAGCAAAAACTAATAAATCTTTTAATCTTTGAGATTATAAAAATATTTAAATGTGTGTTTTAACTAAAAGTATTTTAATTTCAATTTAAAGTAATTGTAATGAGGTCATATTGTATGCACAAATTAAGTAAAGGTTACTAAAAGAAAGGATTGATTTAGCAAAGTTTTGAAACCGAGTTGAAGTCACTTAAATTTATCTGAAATTAAATTTAGTAATAAAAAGCAAATGCAGAAAGTTGCGAAACTTTTTTTAAGTAAATTTTACTCACCGTTTTTTTCAGTGTATGTCACATGTTAGTTTTCAGAACATTCCTGGAACCTTTTAGACTAAACTTAACGTTGATAAACATTTTACTAATGTTCTCTGTTAGCTGTTTAGGCCCAAAGTAAACCAGATTACTGAGTCTAACTCCAAACTCTGACTCGAACCAAAGCACCGCCAGCCCGTCGCCCTTCCGCCTTCACTGGGTTTGTTTTGAACGCGACTGATTTGAAAGTAGTGAGGAGAACCTCGCCCACTCGTCACTCTGGTGATGCGACTGTGCCGTTTAATTGCCTTCCCGTAATCAGCATTCCATCTCTGTTTGCTATGCTAATGAGCGCATATTTTCAAGGATAATTTACAATTAGATCAATTTCTCTCAGACTAACGTTAATGTCCCGGGGCTGATCGGGGCGAGGCGTCGCTAAATGAAGCGTTGCGTCTCAGAGAGCGGCAGCAGCCGAGGCGCCCGCGTCCTGTGTGGACGGGTCACGTGGCGCCGTGTGTTTTCAGACGTGAGTGGAATGACGATGATGATGGCTCTCGGGCTCTAGTGGCGTTTTTGACATCGGTGTGGCAGCAGACGGTGTTTGGTGTCCTGTGGTGAGGCTGGAGAGATAGATAGACTACAGTTTAAAGACTACAGCGCTTCTGTTTCTCTGAATGCTTTATTATTCTCCTCTTTTCACCCTGTTCTTCAATACTCAGAACCCCACAGGAGAGAAAACCACCACAGAGATACAGTTATTCTAATATGGTTGGTGGGTCATTATTCTCAGCACAGCATTGATTAGCACTGATTATCATGGTGGTGGTGTATGAGGTGTTAGTGTGTGTTGTGCTGGCATACGTTTCTGAATCAGTTCTTTTCTGATTTTGCTATTTATTATAGGTTTATGTTTGAGTAAAATGAACACAGTTGTTTTATTCTACAAACTACGGACAATATTTCTTCCAGTTTATTTGCAGTAAATGAGAAATGTCTGAAATAACGTTCATATTCATAAAGTTTTAAGAGTTCAGAAATCAATATTTGGTGGAATAACCCTGGTTGGTTTTTAATCACAGTTTTAATCATGCATCTTGGCATCATGTTTCCTCCTCCACCAGTCTTACACACTGCTTTTGGATAACTTTATGCTGCTTTACTCCTGGTGCAAAAATTCAAGCAGTTCAGTTTGGTGGTTTGATGGTTTGTGATCATCCATCTTCCTCTTGATTATATTCCAGAGGTTTTTAATTTTAATGGTAAAAAAACAAAAACATATTTTTTAAGTGGTCTCTTGTTGTTAATATATATATATATATATATATATATATATATATATATATATATATATATATATATATACATACTGCACAGCTGGTTATAAAGGGAGTACAAACAAACAAATCAATAGGCCAGAGCAGTAAGCCTGAGCGGTCAGAGTCGTTCCTCCGCCTCTATACAGTAGCAGTGGTGATCTTTCAGTAAAGCAGCTGATGTGAGGGAGTATTCCTTTTATTAGCTCTGAATGGATCGTAGCAGTAATGTATATATATATAGAGAGAGAGAGAGAGAGAGAGATGCTGGAGACGTGATGTCTAAAAATACAAAAATGGCCGTCGTTTCCGGCGCTGTGTCCGTTCAGGCTTGTAATGCAGCTCCAGAACGGGCTGATATCTCTATATGACGTTTATGATTCAGCTGGAGGGAGGGATCATTAACGGAACGGGGGGAGTCAGGCTTTATCCTCCAGCTCAGAGACGGAAAAATCCCAGAATTCAGCTGGGAACGAGCCGGCGTGTCCCGGCGACTCCGGCGGTGATGAACGCTCCAGCTGTACTTTAAGTGAACGGTACTGTAAAGCCCAGAGGAGCGTCTCGAGGAGCTGCGCTTATTTGTTTGGGCTGCAGATTGACTGCAGTGAGCGCCATTAAATCAGCCATGCAGATAACAAACCAAGCCTTCCTGCCACGGTGCTTCATCTCCACACACACACACACACACTTACACACACTCACAACACACACACACACAGAATAATGTGTCACTGGCTTTCACCCTTCATGCTCCACAATAAGGAAAACACTCATAAAATCAAGGACAATATACACTCATACACCAGATATCATAGAACACGGATTACTGTAGATATCACGTCCCATGACTTTTGGCATGTCCTATGGAAGCTAAATTATGTATGATGCACTGAGCTGTGGGATATGTATGTGGGGTCTCTATCCTTCAATGTGTTTGTAATTGATGTCAGAATAATGAATACCCATAATTCCTTCCATAAATTATATACAGTATAATTTGATTTTATTACTTCCATGTCTCATACTCTATTATTCTACTATACTCATGGTTAATAGGTTGATAGGCATCCGTGAATTTTTCCTATATATACACATATTTTGTTATACAGATATTTGTTCCCTTTGTGTGTATTGGAACGACACAAAAACAATGAAAAAAATAGTCAAATTTGACATAATTTCATCCAAAAACTAAAAAAAAACTCTCTAAATTATTAACACCTGTTCACCTTTTGCTCGTTTAAACTCATCTGTGGCAAGTAACAGGTGGGGTCAGCTGCCGGAGCCCTGAGAAAGCACAATTGTAGAGCCTCGCTCTCTCTGGGTGGGTACAGACAGTAGATGGCGCTCTTCTTTCCACTCCTAGGGTGATGTGGATCAGCACAAGGCTGCGTCTGTGAGCTGATGTATCAGAACCGAGTCGCTGCACTTTCCCTTCGCGCGTTGGTGCTGCTGTGATGCTACTCGGCAATGCTACAGCATCAGCAGCAGCAGTTTAAAAAGACAGTTAAAATCTAGTGCTTTTAATAAACTAAATTGAAAAACAATATATACAATTAAATTACTAAATTTAACCAGCAGCCGAACTCAAGCATTAAAATATGCAGAGCTGTGTTTTTATAGAATCATTATTATTATTATTATTATTATTATTTTTTTTTACTTTGAAAATGTCTACAGCAAAACATTTTATTATATTATTATATCTCTACTGGCTGGTTATTGACTATTTAAATGTGAGGCTGCTGTTGGAGGGGACTAGATATGGGAGAGAATGTAATACTGTGCTCATATCACAGGGGTGGATGTGAATGTGTGTGTGTGTGTGAGAGCGTGTATAAATGTATAGTGATGGTGATACAGGCCTGTCATTGAGTAAATTGTATGTAATATAAATATAAATGACCTGTGTGCTCCTCAGTTGAGTGGGGGGATGTATACAGGGGCACACAGATGCTGTTATTATCATTTCCCAGTGCTGGGGAATCCTGCCTGCGTCTTTATTGGCTGTGTTTGGGCAGGAGTGAACAGTGAGGCGGGGGAAATGTGTGTATGAAGTCTGGGAGTCGGGAGGCGGTCCATTATTCAGATGGGGGGGGGGGGTGGGGGGGGGGTGGAGGTATCAGCGATGAATGCGTGCCGACCTGTGGATGCTGTGCTGTGTTGTGTTGCGAGGGCCTACCCAATTTCATTTGCGGGATTTATGACATATTGTGTGGAGGTGCGGAGTCTGTTGGGGGTATAAACATGAGGCTTTTTTTAGCAGCCGTTCTCCATCGGTAGAGTATCGGCTATACGAGCGCAGGCGTCGTTCAGCGCGACACCAACGACCTCCGTAAATCACTTCCCGAAGGATCCTGTGGAAAACACAATGATATTTCCTTTTCCTTTACATAAACATGCATTTCTATGCATATCTTTCTATAGAGGCTTCATTTCAGCTCAGAAATATACGAGAGAAAGGAGCTCCTGCTAATCTGGCGTTAGCATTCAGCTGCTGCGGAGACGCAGTAGCTCTGCAGAAAAACATATGAACATACAGCTTTGGAAAAAATGAAGAGATGACTTCAGTTTCTGAACCAGTTTCTCTGATTTTGCTATTTATAGGTTTATGTTTGAGTAAAATGAACATTGTTGTTTTATTCTATAAACTACAGACAACATTTTTCCCGAGTTCCAAATAAAAATATTGTCATTTAGAGCATTTATTTGCAGAAAATGAGAAATGGTTCATTTTCATAAAGTTTTAAGAGTTCAGAAATCAATATTTGGTGAATTAACCCTGGTTGGTTTTCACACATCTTGGCATCATGTTCTCCTCCACCAGTCTTACACACTGCTTTTGGATAACTTTATGTTATCCACTCCTGGTGCAAAAATTAAAGCAGTTCAGTTTGGTGGTTTGATGATCAGCTTGTGATCATCCATCTTTCTCTTGATTATATTCCAGAGGTTTTTAATTTGGTAAAATCAAAGCAACTCATCATTTTTAAGCGCTCTCTTATTTTTTTTTTTCAGAGCTACCATTAACCATGCCAAATAAATAAACAAAAAAAACATCCCCCGTATGCATTATGCATGTCCACCTGTGGGAATCACGCAATCACTGAGTCCTAATTGCCTGTGTGTTTGGTGCAGTGTCTGCGCGCCGGAGGCTCGGCCGCGTCTCAAACTTCAAGAAATGAGCTGATTGATCCATCAGAGCTCATCTCAGGCAGATTGACCACGCTGGAGATAAATGGAAAATCCAGTAAATTAGATTCTCCATTCTCACTATTCCAGTCAGCTTAGAGGTTTTATAAACGTATGGATCTTTTGTTTAGCGCTCATCGCTGGAGAAGATCCAGGCCTGGTACCGGCGCCACGCGGGAACTCATAAATCAAAGCACACGCAGATCTGAGAGCAAATAGTGCAGTTAGACAAAAGCAGGACCAGAGAAAATTGGCCAAAACACTTGAAGCAGCCAGCGTATTCAAAATCTCTATCTGAGCAAACACACACACACACACACACACACACACACACAAACACACAAACATATATTTGTGCTGTCAATTGCATTAATCAAATTAATCACAACATAATTCTGTGATCAATTGCGATTAATTGCTCATTTATTTATACGTTTTCAACAATGGCTGTTTTAACGTCAATAAAAAGTCAGTATTAGACTTGTAAACTATATTTAAATTAGTGGTGTCAATCGCTCAAAAAAATAATTTGAGTTAAATATACAGTATTTTGTGATTTAACCATGATTAAAATTAAAATCCATATTTGTTTTGAAATGCTGGTAAATTTTGAAGTGCTGGTAAATTTACTGATGATCAGTGATGGTTCGGAGAGACATGTCATCTGATGGTGTTGGTCCACTTTATTATATCAAGTCCAATTTCTTTTTTTTATGGAGATGTGGATTTCATTTTCCAGCAGGACTTGGCACACTGCCCACACTGCCAAAAGTACCAATTGGTCTTATATAATTTAATTTTCATCTAATAATCAAATTTTCTGAGACAATATTTTTTGGGTTTTCATTGGCTGTAACTATCTTCAACAATAATAAATAAATAAAATGCTTAAAATAGATCACTCTGTGTTTAATACATCTATATATGTGTCACATTTTAAACTGCAATAAAGTAACTTATCAATGATATTCTAATTTTTTGAGATGCACCTGTACATGTAATAAGTGTAGCTCCATATTCCACCTTTAAAAACCTGTATAGAGGAAACGTGCTATGTGTTGTGTCTGTGTATCGCCAAAGGTCATGTCACATGGAAGCTAAACAAAACTAAATTAATTATTCTAGCCAAACAGCAGCAATCACATGAATGTCATCATCCTGCTATCCCATGACTTTTGGCGTATAATTGTACACTGTTTAAATAAGTATTTTAATCAGATATATTAGTTCAGTAAAATAAACAAATTAACACTTTTTTCAGTTTGGTA
The DNA here is from genome assembly GCF_023375975.1 of Astyanax mexicanus. Lineage (NCBI taxonomy): Eukaryota > Metazoa > Chordata > Actinopteri > Characiformes > Acestrorhamphidae > Astyanax > Astyanax mexicanus. The sequence goes on from NC_064427.1 coordinate 2,618,064, forward strand.
AAGTTTAATTTGACCGCTGAGGGCCCTGGAGAGCCAGATCAACTTCATTACAGAATAAAAATCTGATTTAGGTTCCCGTGAGCTTTAATTAAAAGGAGGAAATCTACTAAAACAGGTTGATCCACATTATTAGGCAAGTCACAGTTATTGTGCAACATGGAGAAAATGAAAGATTTCATCTTTTTCGGGATGAAAAGCATGAAATGGCGTAAGGTCTTGCAAAAGCATGAAAGCGATTAGAATTTCACAAAACTGAAGAGAAATCATCGAGCTGTGAAAAGACGGGAGAGTGATTCAGAGCACAGATAAAGGCTTTTAAAGGAAGATTCTCTTAGACTAAATATTAGTATTAAATGGGCAGCAGTTAAAAAAAAAAACATGGTTGTGTCTCTGGAGCCCAATAAACTCTTTTGCTTAGTGCTGGCGGTTTTTGTCCAACTCTAAATCACCCAAATCACACAGAGAAATGACTGCAGTTAGCTCAGAAATATCGATAAATACCACAGTAATCTGAATGGTCCACTTTCTGTATTTTTCAGAGTGTAAGCTGCACTTAAAATCCTTTAATTTTCCCCAAAATAATCAGTGCGTTTAATAATCCGGTGCTCCTTATGTATGCATTTTACCAGTCAGGTATTAAGGAGCAGTAAAGCCATACAGGAGCTTCAATTTAGTTCTACAGCACCGAGACTGGAGTAGCATTAGCATTAGCATTAGCCGCTAATCGCTATTTCCCCATTCCCCAGTGGTGAGTATTATTGGCCTGTAGCATGCCTGCTGCTAACCCTGGCTAGCAATGCTGGAGCAGCATTAGCATTAGCCGCCAGGCGCGATAAGCAAAAGCTCTTTAATTGTTCAGAGAGGAGTATATTTCGGACTGTAGTCTGCACATTTACCATGTTAAAAAACAAGCTACGTGGCACGAACCGCTAGCTAATATATCAGCCTGTCTTACCGGAACACTAAGGGTTCCTCAGTGTAGGGATTAGCAGTTAGCCGCTAATGTTAATGCTAATGCTCCAGCCTTAATGCTGGAGAAATTCAGGAATCTAAGCTTATTGTAAATAAATGGAAGTGCTTTAGGAGTCTTCCTGTTCCTGGTAGAATTAAAAATCGTCAAAAATGGACATACTTCTATACCAATTTTTATTGGACAGCAGCGATTTGTACTTATGACTGATAGCAGTATCCCTCAGAAAGGAAGCACGGAGACAAACAGAATTCCAGCGCTAGTTCTAAGCATGTGCATCACAGCTAAATCACTTCTCATCTTAATGAGGCTCAAGCCGAGAAACATGGCAACGCTAATGGCATTTTAATTGCGATGTTATTGATCATGTCTTATAGCGACTCCAACAAGCGCTGGATCTGAAAACAATGGCGTCGGGCTGGAATCAAAGCTCGGCCTCACGCTGCGGAGATCAGAGTTAGCGTTTAGCACCTCCCGCTGCCCCCCCGGAGAGCCCGTCAAACTGCGACACGTAGAGAACATCCCTTTCCCCACCATCTCAAACACAACCAGGTCGCGCCACCGAGGCCCCGGAGATACCAGCCGCCCGCCAGCTGCCGCGCCTCTCCGTATGAATATTCAGAGTGACAGTCAGCCAATTTGCGGAGCTAATGTAATGCATATGATTATGAGATAATTATGATGAATTTCTGTTGCGTACTGACAGTAGGAATGAACTTCAATCATCAAAATAGGTTTCCTGTGAAGCGTGGGGAATGTGGGATATCAGAGGGAGGCGAAGAAAGTTAGAATTCATCTTCGTCTTGACCTGAACTAGCTCACCATTTTTTTTAACACAAGTCTTTATTAAAGCAATGAAGCTCTAAGGCTATATACAGTCATACCGCAGGTAAAAATGGCCAAATAACAATTCATATTCATACTTCATATTTGGGTCAATCTAAACAGCCAGATCTGAATTTATGGCACTTTTAATGAAAAAAAAAACTGATAAAGGCGAATGCAAAGAAACAGGAAAATGGACGACAGCAGTGAGGAAGGGTTTCAGTTCACTGATGCTTTTTTTTAAAAACTGCATTAGTAGGCTTATGTTTTTTAATGAAATGGATGAATGTGGCAACAAAGAGAATAAAAAACCTTTAAAACTAAGTTATTATTATTATTATTAATATGAATATTTTTTATCATACTACGTATGTTTGTTTTAGCTTAATCTTTACTGATTATTTTTTATTTACTTAATCGCTTGTCTTTTTCTTTTTAGCTTAGATTCTTTTCAATCAAAACTCAAGTTTTAATTTTATCTATTTAAATCTTTTTAATCTTATACAGGTGTGGCCATTCCCAAACTTAACCCTGAGGGAGTACCCCACAATAAACATGCATACAGCTCTGGAAAAAAATAAGAGAGCACTTAAAAATGCTGAGTTTCTTTGATTTTACCAAATTGAAAAACTCTGGAATATAATCAAGAGGAAGATGGATGATCACAAACCATCAAACCACCAAACTGAACTGCTTGAATTTTCACACCAGGAGTAAAGCAGCATAAAGTTATCCAAAAGCAGTGTGCAAGACTGGTGGAGGAGAACATGATGCCAAGATGAGCATGATGTTGGTTGATTTCTGAACTCTTAAAACTTTATGAATATGAACTTGTTTTCTTTTCATTTTCTGTAAATAAATGCTCTAAATGACAATATTTTTATTTATATTTGGGAGAAATGTTGTCTGTAGTTTATAGAATAAAACAACAATGTTCATTTTCCTCAAACATAAACCTATAAATAGCAAAATCAGAGAAACTGAATCAGAAACTGAAGTGCTCTCTTAGTTTTTTTCTCAGAGCTGTATATAGATAAGGAAGTTTCTGGAAAAAGACAACATATGTTTAGGCACAAATTTGATTGACACCCTGCTACTGAAGACTTCAGTGCTTCAGGCCTTCCTGTCACGCCCTCGCGTGGCTACCTGCCACTCCGCTAACAGGCTAGTCATCATCCATCGTCACGCCCGGCCAGCTAACCTAAACCCAATAGCCTTCATGGAAACACTTCTGTAAGCAAAGTTAGCATTCTGTCACCCTGAAGTGAGATGGATCGGCATTACAGAGCATCTCTCAGCTCGGACTATAAATCAGTGTTTAGCGAGGACGCGGGTTTGGGACGGAGAGGGCAGGAGGTGTGAAGGCTTGTGCTGTTGCTCAGCCATTGCACATGCTGGAGAATACTCAGAGGAGCAGCTGTTTCTGCCCGTTACATTTCAGATTTCATCATTTTCTACCTTTATGAACAGTGGACATCTGCCTGAGCTCGCTCACCTGAATCTATACATACTGTACTATATACAGCTCTGGACAAAACGAAGAGGAAACTTCAGTTTCTGAATCAGTTTCTCTGATTTTGCTATTTATAGGTTTATGTTCGAGTAAAATGAACATTGTTGTTTTATTCTATAAACTACAGACAACATTTCTCTCAAATTCTAAATAAAAATATTCTCATTAAGAGCATTTATTTACAGAAAATGAGTAAAAGGCACAGTGCTTTCAAGCCTTAAATGATACAAAAAAAAAGTTCATAATGATTTAGAAACAACAATGCTTATGTTTTAAGAGTTCAGAAATCAATATTTGGTGGCATTACATCTGATTTTTAATCACAGCTTTCATGTATCTCAGCATGCTCTCCACCGGTCTTTCACACTGCTTTTGGGAGACCTTATTCCTTCCAAAAGGCTGAACTGCTTGACTTTTTGCTGGATTTAGCGGAATTCATGCCTCTTTTTGCTTTTACGCATTAGAATTAGCATTAGCATTAGCGCTACATGCTTCTCTCTCGTACCCACGACACATCTCTTGGTGCAGCTGTGCAGCAATAGCTGCAAAAAAACAGCAAAAGCAAACCACCTGGCCTTTTCTCACCTCCTGGACCTGAGCATGAACTTCAGAGCAGCTGTTTCCTGTTTCTCCACTCCAGCAAAAGATGCTCCACATATGAGCTGCTAACTCATCCATTTATAACCCTTTATAAAGCTACGAGTCTCCCCTCTCTCTAATATGAGGGGGGTTTTTGTTGTTGGTGAAGAAGGAGGCGTTTATACAGGTATCAATGTGCAGCATGTGAGACGGAGTTTCGGGAACAGATTCGTTACACACAGATACAGATCACTTACATTTACAGTGAATGTGAACCGTCAAGATCTTAACAAAAAATCGAGTTAAGCTGAGCAACGTGGCTTGTAATGTGAATGAAGCCTTATAAAACTTATAATATTCTATTATTTTTGGTTTAATAATGAAAAACACTGAATTTAAGATGCGTCCAAACTTTTCTCTGCTACTGGATACTTTATATTTGCTATAATATTGTGTTTTTCACTGCAAAATGCTAAAATGATCCACCCACTCAAACATTTAAAACTGTTGAGTGTATTGTAATTGTTCTGAGTGGGAGTTTTGAGAGATTTTTATCCAGTTGACTGATTTTAAAGGCTGTGCTGTGTGTTGCCGTGCTGCTGTTTTGTCTATAGCAGCGTATATATCTACATATCGCAGCTTAGCGCTGAATTCTCACGCACCGCCCGAGTCTCACGCGCTTAGATCACGTCTGACTGCTTCAGCAGGCAAAGCTCACCCACCGAGGCCCAAACAGCGGCCATCTGCTTCTAAAAAAAAAAACGACCCGAGCTTTTCGCTTTAGCCAGTCGGTTTAATCCTGCCAACCTCATCAGATCCGTCAATATCATTTGGGTTATTTGTGCCATTCGAGGCGAAAGTTTTTCAAAAGCTGGCGGAGAATCCGTGATTGGTTTGGACACCTGCTGCTTCAGCTAGTGCAGGCAGTCGTGACCACTTGATTGAAATAGTTCTGCCCGCTTGGCTTGGCTGGATGTTGGCTGCCATGATTGTTCAAGAAACCTGGTGGACACAAAGGCCTGTTAAATCAAAATCAGCCTGGAGTCTGTGTGAGCTAGTATATAACCCAAATACATCCCAAAAACAGCTCAAAAACTGCTCAAATCTCATGCATTGACATTTCTTTTATATGCAGGGTGGAACCCTTCGAGCAGGGGTGTCCAAACTTTTTTTGTTGGGGGCCAGAAGTAGAAATATATTTGAAGTCACGGGCCACAGAATCTGTAATAAAACAAATAATGAAATATACCACTTTAAATAATTAATTTTCCTGATAACTTTAATTTACACACCATTTTACTTGACTTACTATCTTTATCTATCTTTGACAGTGTTGTGTAAACTAAGATTTTTCTAATTGATGTTTCATTTCATGATGTCTCTTAATATTAAACTCCTTAAACTTTAAGACTCTTTGGCCCGTTTTTCTGCGCTAGAAATGCGCACTCTCTCCGCTTTTAGACTCTTTGGCCCGTTTCTAAAACCTAGCGTTCAAACTTTGAATCTCACATGATAAAAACCTGCTTAACAGCGGGCCAACTTTCATTCTATTTCTAAAATACCTAAAATAAAAATAAAAAAAGGAAACGGGCCGCAAATGGCCTGCGGGCCGTAGTTTGGACACACCTGTCTTAGAGCTTTAATACAAAACTTTAGTAAATGGATTTAGTAAAAGGGATTTTTAGGGTGCTTTCACACCTGCCTTGTTTGTTCTGGACCAAAATATAAAAAAGTGTAAAAAAGTGATATAGGCCTGGAATTCTAGACCTTTTCTACCTTAAATCCCACCTGTTTATAACAAAAAAGCAAAGCATACACTAGAAAATAAAAAGAAATATATATATAAAAAACACATTTTAATACTGTTTGTCAGCTGTGGTTTCTCAAACGTATACAATAATGTGTTTATTTCTTCCACAGTATGTTCTTATTTGTATTTCTAATGTGTTTATTAAATATTTAATCTTTAAACATAATTTAGCACTATTTTTACACTAACACTTTTATGATTTAAGCTTTAGAGGACGGTTTAGAGGACAATGAAATTATTAATTTGTTGTTTTTTGGTAAAATATTGATTTTAAAACGTGAGAAAAAGTTCAATTGCTATATTCATGATTTTTATTCATGCAGATTTACTTCTATATTTTAATTTTTTATTACAATTACAATTAAGAATTTCAGTGATGTCAGGCAGAAAATTGACAAAAATGCTGGCATATAAAGAAGTTAATCCAGCTTGGTGATCATGGCAACGCTTGTTAAAAAGCTTGGTGAAAATGGTCAGAATGGTCTACTATTGTGTGCTCATGCTGGTCTAATCCACATTAACAAGCTACTTAACCAGCTGGCCTATCAGTATAGGGCATGTTTTGATCCGGGTGACCAGATTTCAACCACCTGGACCACAATACACCAGCTGAGCTGGATTTTTCCAGCAGAGTAAACGAGGAAATTGAGTAATAAAATCCATATAAACGCCAATAAACTGTTTTACATTCAGTGACCAGTGTTGTTGCTCCCATGACACTGTGGTTTTCTATGACACAGCCAATAAAAACTCTTTTTTTAATTATTCAGGTTGCTGAGTCTGATCTCTGCCCTCGGCCCACAGAACGGTTCACCGCTGCTTTAAACACGACTGCAGCAAACAAAGGCGCGACAGAGCGCCGTCCCGCCATCCTGCCACGCGACGTTTGTTTGTGAGAGCAGCGGGATCAATGGAATATATAAATATCTTCCTCCTCTTTGTTCTTTATGCTGCGCGATATTATATTACAGCAGAACGCGGCTGAATGCAGAACCCGCGGGCCACAGCCGAGACAAATGCGTTCATAGCTCTCTGTGAGATCCTGTGAAGGATGCTGAGGTAACTATTGATTTCTGGTTGTTTGTCATGCTGCACTGGCCTGCTGTGAGACTTCCACTGATATAGTGTGTGTGTTTTGTGTTTTCTTCTTTTCTCAGGCAGCCTCTGTGACACAACATGTGGTAATGCTGCAGGATAAAGAACTCGAGGTAGATGAGGAAAAAGAAAAAAGAGAAATGTCGTTTCTCGTAATGGTTGCGAAAAAACTAAAGCTTTGCCACCATGGTGTTAGCCACAGACACACAGTGTGCTGTTAGCATCAGCTCCACCACACGTTAGCATCTTCCCCATACGTTAGCATCGCCAGTGCATCTGTAGCATGATGCTCCCAGTCCCAGAGCCCTGAGAGAGCACAATTGGTCTTTCTCTCTCTCTCTGGGTGGGTACTGTACAGTAGATGGCGCTCTCTCTCTTTCCCCCTCATCACTCTAAAAGGGTGATGTGGATCAGCACAAGGCTGCATCTGTGAGCTGATGTATCACAACCCGAGTCACTGCGCTTTCCTCCGAGTGTTAGTGTTAGCTGTGATGCTACTCGGCAATGCTTTAGCATCAGAGGCAGCTCAAAAAAAGGCGGAGCCTGACTTCACATGTGTCGGAGGAGGCGGGTGCTAGTAGTCTTCACCCTCCTTGTGTTGAGTAGCAATGTTTGAGTAGCAATGCTATTCAAATCAGATCAAATTTAATTTATTTATATAGAGCTTTATTTATATATAACTGAATATTTGTGGAGGCCCGTGGATCATTTTTCGCATGGTTGGCGTTTTAATCTTTCAGAGATCTGTTCTTAATAAACGTTTTTTCTTAAATAATTGGTCTATGCTTCTTCAGTGTTGCAATGTTAATTAACACCAGTCTGAACAGATTTTACTCATTCAAACAGCCTCAAAATGTTTTAAAAAAAGCTTTTAAAGTTTTAATGCTCTGCTTACTAAAAACATTGTGGGGTTTAAATCGGGCTTGGGCTCGGACTCAAAATGACAGTTTATGGGGCTGCATTTTTTAGGCTTTTTTTAAAGCTCTAGTGTGTTTGTGTGTGTTAAGCTGCCTATATTGTGACACAACATGTGGTAATGCTTTGGGAGAAGGTAGAGTCTGAGGTGGAAAGAGAAGAAGAAGAAATAGCAAAGCAATTGCGAGAGATAAAAGCGAGGCCGACTCACTCCGTCACTTAATTGGGCCGGGTTCTGTCCTCACGGTTTTTAAGGGAGGCCGGAGGAAGCTTTGTTTTCACCTGATTTATGATAAGGATGCTTCCTGCAATCCAATTGGTCGGGCCCCTGAGGCAACAATGAGCGAACACTGTATTGCGAAAGGCCTCGTTCACAATAGGAACTAACTACCGGCGCCGGCCTCCAAAACACTGTGAATCAAACAGTCAGGTGAAACAATTGCTATTCCGCGTTGGAGTTGTTTTAAATGCATTATGCAGAGACAATTATCCGTGGCCCGGAGCTGCTGGCGTGAATTGCGTTCGGCCCGTATCTCCACGTATTTAGTAATCAGCAGCTCCGCTCCAGACTAAACAGGGACGTGCTGCTAAACTTTTTATGAGTTACATATTTATGCTGGGAGAGATGAATGGATAATCGTATCATCTTTCGCTGGGTGTGCGCGCAAACGGGGGGGAAAATAAAACAGAGAAAGCCCTTGAGCTCCTCTTATCACATTCCCTTGTTTTCCTGTTGCTTTCAATCTTAATGGAATTGCTACAGTTGGACAATGCAGTCATGGGGAGGCTGTGCTGTGTTTTTTTTCCGGTTCACAGAGCAGTCTGGCCTTTAAAAAAAGGCATTTGTTTAGTACCGTATTTTTCGCAGTATAAGGAGCACTGAATATCCTTTAACTTTCACAAAAATCGACAGTTTGTCTTATCTATAACTTCTTCCAGTCAGGTATTAATGAGCAGTAAAGCCACTCTGCTGAGGTACAGCTTTATACAGGAGATTCAGTTTAGTTCTCCAGCACTGAGACTCGAAACAGGAGTAGTATTAGCATTAGCCGCTAACCGCGCTAAGCGTTAGCCTTTTCTCCATACATAGGTCAGTATATTGCACTGTAGTCTGAACGCTTACCATGTTAAAACAAGCAATGGGGGATGAACCGCTAGCAAATATCGCCCTAGCTTAGCACAGCACTCAGGGTTCCTGAGTTTTTCAGGAGAGAAATCTGTGTAGGTTTCTTTATGTTTTTTATTTTAAGAATTACAGTTTTATTTTCTTAACTTAGCTTAGCTTAGCTTAGCCTGTCTCACCACCCAGCAACGAGACCTGCTGACACATGGAATTAGACCAGAAAAATAGACATTCACTGATCGTGCACCTTATATTGCATAAAATACGGTAAATCACATTCTAATTAAATAACTGATCAAATCTGTTCAAAAGTGCATGCACAAGTTTAACAGGAAAACACAGTGCTTTAATCCATTGATCAGTGTGTTTTGATCAAATGATTTTTATTAAAATTGAACAAAACTTGTTTACAAAAGGAAAGCACTGCCCACACATCGTTAGCATCACCCCTCCTGTTAGCACTGTTAGCATCGCCAACATGCCATTATTAATGCTACAGCATTGTTAGCATATCCATCACACATTTAGCATTGCTACTGCATTGTTAGTGTTGACACCAGACTGTTAGCACTGCCCCAAATTGATAGTATCACCTCCATACTGTTAAAACTGCTACCATGCTGTCAGCATACATCGATGTTAGCATCCACTCTGCAGCTCTGGAGCAGCTCTCCATTAGGCGGAAACTGGTACATATGAAGTGTTATATGAATTTTATAACATTCAAAATAATAAGTATTCCAATTATTTCAGTGACATTGACAAGAACAAGAATTCTGAGGAGCATAATACATAATAATATGGGGACCCATCAAAACTATAGGCCTGCCCGTTTTTTTTTTTCTTGTATCATCTGCCACTTTTAGCCGAGATAGCAGTTAAGCATCCAGCAAATACCCCCCCTCAGCCACCCTGACACCCACCCATCCACCCACCCACCCACACTGAGGGACCCTGTCTCCTCGCAGAAGCCCGTAATGAGTGAGAATCACCGAACTGCCGAAGCTTGAAGGACCAGAAGCCTGGATGCAGCTGACTGGCCGCTGTCCAGCCCTGCTCGCCCCATCACTGCTGCGGGAAATCCAATTAGGGTGCTGAAAGTCATCTCTCGGCCGTGCCAGCTCTCAGGAAAGAGGAAAAAATAAAGCGCGAGAGCCCTCCTCCCCGTTCCTCCAGACCCTCGCCGCGAAAGCATTCGTTCGGCGCCTGAAACGGAGGCGAACGCCGCGCCGCGTTATGAATTTGATTACGGAAACGGCTAATTGGTCCTCCAAACAAAGTCTTTCTGCACCCAGCTCCCACCCGCTAGAGACCACTCCGGATGTCCGTCGCTCCAGGATTTTTCCCGCTTCTTCAGCCGTTCGCCAGGCTTTCAGCTCGAGCATTTGGAACGAGTCAATTAATTACCCAGTCAAAATTAATTAGTCGGCAGCGTGAAAAAGAAAATAAGTGGGAGAAAAGATACAGAGGCTGTTCACTCGAAGTGCGCAATGAAATATGGATGTGAGAAATTGATTATAGATTTCGTTTTGAAGATTAACAAATTGAATTTTGGAGTTTAATTAATGAGCGCCGCGGGGACGGGCTGTGGCGAATCGCGGACGCTGATGGGTTTCCCCATAAACATCGCATAAAAGTCATCACATAAAAGTCATGTTAGCATTTGCTGGGTATGATTTTCGAATGTTTTGTTTGTTGCAGATAGAATTTGAATGAAATGAAATGGGATAATATATGTTGTGATTAATTTAAAAGATTATCTCTTTCTTTAAATCGTCGCTCCATATTTTATAAGCTCAACAGTAATTGGACAACTGACTGATAATGGTCATTTTAACTGGCTGTTTCTGAGGCTGGTAACTCTGATGAACTTGTTCTATTCAACAGAGGATACTCTGTTCTTCCTCCTTTCTTTCCAGGGCTGGTCCTGAGGAGTGCCAGTTCCATCATCAAAACATTTTTGATGGTCTTTGCGCTGACTGCACTTAAGGATATACTTTTTTTAAAGTTCTTGAAATTCAGACTGATTTTCGGATTGACTGACTTTCATTTTTCTTAAAGTATTTTTTTTAGTATTACTTAGTTGAGCTGAGTTCTTGCTTCTTATAATCTGGATTAGAACATTACTCAAATATTCACTATTCACTGTATACCTGTAACTCTACCTCTTCACTACTTTACTTTAACTGATGCTCTCAAACACTTTATTAAGAGACAAGAAATTCAAGTAATTAACTCTTGATGAGTTCAGCACAGCTGTTAACTGAAAGCCTGAATTCCAGGTGACTCTAAACCTCATAAAGCTGACTGAGAAAATCCAGCAGAGATGTTCAAAACTGTCTAATCAACGCAAGAGGTGCTACTATAAAGAATGTAAAATATAAGACATACTCTGGTTTATTTAACACTTTTTTGTTTAATAAATAATCCAATCTGTCTGCCTCTTATTAATCTACAAGATGGAGCAGCTGCTGTGAGTAAGAGTGTGTAATAAACAGAGTGGAGGACAGTGAGAAATTAAGCACAGTGTTTAAAAACTCCAGCAGCACTGCTGCATCTGATCCACAGGGTGAAAGGAGGAGAATAATAACGTATATATAGAGAAACAGATACAGAACTACATTCTGTAATAATTATATAACTATAAAGAGTCCTGTATGGTCAGAGGAGGTTTGGTGTAATCCGACAGTCCATTCGAGACATGAAAACTTAAAGTCAGGATTGTGGGCAGTTTTGATCAGTGTTTCCAGAACTCGAGAATGCCCCCCTCCCTCTATTTTTGATTTGATGGACAGACAGAGCCGACTCTCTTGTTAAAAATGGCAGATACAGTCAGTCAGTTCACACGGTCAGCGTGGAGATAAGGCTCGGAGGGGGCAGCGTTCTTACAAGAGGGCAAAAGGGGGGTGGAAGTGATTCGTCGAAGCTGGAAATGAGAAACGATATGGTCTGGAATGCTCTCCGGAGTGATAAGAGCCTCGTCGTTAGACCATTTAAAGGGCTTTTTCTCTGGCAGCCATGATAGACAGGTATGTCACTTCACCTGAGGGGATTATTGGCCCCTCCTCGGAACATTCTATTTCCTCAGCATAATCCTGAGGGTGATATGAAATGGCTTTTTTCTCCGTCGCTCAGTGGAGGTAGCCGTTCTATTGCGCCGCATCTATGGAGGAAGTAATGTTTTGTAAGATTACAGATTGGTTTTTGTGATCCTATTGTAAATCACCAGAGGAAATGAGAAACCAGAACCCAGAGACAAAGAGGGCACCAGCAGACCGGTCAACTAAACAAGCACTTAAGATTCCCTCACCGCCAAGCCCCAAAACCCAATGACAGAGGTGAAATTGCATTACAGATTTAACCAGGCCTGAAATATCGGCCTAAACCTGAATATAGCTTCAGAGCAGTTTGTTCTGAAACACAGAACAAAGTTTTCAGGGCGAACTCGACTGCAGTTCAACAGAGTTCTGTCTAAACTTAATGTAGCCTGAAAAAATCTGTTTGTATTAGACTGTGGCCAGTAGCACTGCAACCAACAAAGTCCTGACTATTCCAAACTATAGCCCAACAAAGTCCTGACTAACTCTGATTATAGCCCAAATATAGCCCAACAAAGTCCTGACTATTCCCAAATATAGACCAACTCCACCAAGTCCACAACAAAGTCCTGACTGTTTCAAACTATAGACCAACTCCAGCTCAACAAAGGTTTACCTGAACTCAACTGTTGACCAGCAAAGGTCTGTCTGAACTTGATTCTAGCCCAAGAAATATCTGTCTGTACTCAATACTAGTCCAACAAAGGTCTATCCGAACTCGACTGTTGCCCAACAAAGTTCTGTCCAACCATGACTATTGCCCAATTCTATCTAGGTCTAATCTGTCTGAAGCCAAATGGAACCCTTCAAAAGTCTATGTAAATTAGACTGCAACCTGATATACAATATTTGGTAGCCTATCAAAATTGATCTTTCTGGACTAGGGCTGTCATGATAAAGGTGTTTGGATGATATATTGTCCCTGAAATAATTGTGATAATTAATATTACTGTCATTAATGGCAGCAAGGTTTTATATCTAACTGCTTATTTAAAGTGAAAGTCTGTAAGTTTTAGAGATCTCTCTGGTGAGCATATGGAATAGTACTTTTAAAAAGTTTGTTTTACCACTCTAATATCTCAATGTTCACAGGAGCTCTTGTCTCAGAGACATTAGCAGCACCACGGTTGCTCAAGCAAACAGCAAAAAGCTGCCGTAACCAGAAAATACATCAGAATAGCCTAGGAATGTTAGCTGAAACATATTAAAACCATTTAATACAATATTTGTCACCTCCCCACTCAGAATTACTGCTGCTTTCAATTGAAAAGAAACAAAATCTCAGCGACTGCCACTTTAAATAACTGTGGGGCTTCAGATTCAGACAAATATACAGTATTTTACCCTCTTAATTGCAGCACTTCGATCTGTATCCTCCACAGAGGGAGGTGGTTTTAAAGACCAGCAGCATTAAGGTCAGAACTGTCTTGCGCCGAACTGCCCAGAAACCCGAGACGTCTCGTGGGAAGCGCAGAAAAAGGGAAAGTAAAGACGCTCTATCATTTCACCTTGAATGCATTTTTATCAGGCTCTTATCCCTGGGCCCTCTGTCTGCCCCGGCCAGTTGTCACTCTGGGGACAATGGTGGCTGTCAGTGTGACAGTGGTGCCCAGCCAAGCCTGACTGTCTGACTGGCGAAGGCTGTGGAAAACAAGACCCTGCATGGCCTTACCTGAGCCGCTGAGGTGTGTGGTGGATGGAGCATGGAGCATAGACCATTATGGGCTGTTAAAGAAAAAAAAAATCCAGTTTTACTGGGGGAACATGGGTCTGAAGCTCCTGAGACAGAATGATGGTGATTGAACACGACTAGAATTACGACTAGTGCAAAGTGGACAGAACTCAGATTGTCTAAGTGTTCAGCAACGACCAATCACCCATCTTTATAATTAAATAAGGACTTAAAGTCCTATAAATCATCTGGCACCCTAGCAAATACTGAAAATACATTTATTTCCAATTTTCTTTAATTTTTTTCTTTCTTATTAAGCTAGGCCAATTGTCCTACCCATTCAGTTGCTACTCAGCAGCATTACCGAGTAGCATCACAGCGCTAACGTTTGGAGGAAAGTGTAGCGACTCGGTTCCGATACATCAGCTCACAGACGCAGCCTTGTGCTGATCCACATCACCCTAGGAGTGATGAGGGAAAAAAGGAGCTCCATCTACTGTACCCACCCAGAGAGAGAAAGACAATGCAATTGTGCTCTCTCAGGGCTCCGGCCGTTGATGGCAAGCCGCATAACCGGGATTCGAACCAGCAATCTCCTGATCATAGGAGTGTGCAGGTGTGATGGATCACAGTATAAACCAATACTTCTCTACATTCAATCACAGTCAAATTCACTCTATCTGGATGGAGAGATTGATCTGGATAGGGGTTTTATTGAACAATTAGAAATCGTGAAATATGAACAACGAGGCTATTTTCAAAATGTAAGGAATTCAACATTTAAATTTAAGCAACGTAAAAAAGTCGTAACCATTTTTTCACTACAGTATGTGAAGAAAGTGGAGGCCTGACATTCCCAGTACTCCCAGAAACTGAAAGCTGCACAGCGAAATAAGAATTTACTGCGTTTTTTGTTTTTACAGAAACCCTAGCTGTTACCATTTGAAAGAGCAGAAAAAAAAGGCGCAAGCCTGAAAACGTCCAGATGGCGTGAAGATGATGCACGATTCTGCACAATGCCATTAAACATATCTACATGCGACCTTCACAGCTCCGCGGCTCAGTGAGGGAGTCAGTAAATTGGTGAATAAAGCTGTAAAAGCATATCAAACGCTGCCGTGCAGGAGGGATGAGGCTGGCGGAGAACAAAAAAAAGCAGCTAAATAAACAAGGTTAACAAATTTCCACAACATGTTCGTCAGCAAGCCGTTTCTTTTCCTTCTTTTTCTGCGGGAGAGGAAGCCAGAAGGTCTCCCCAGATGAATGCATTCATACGGAGGCCACAGACTGAGAGCAGTGATGAGAATCTCCATCACAAGTTCATTACGCTGATTGCAGCTCGCTAACGTTCCTCCATTTCTAAAAGTAATGCGCAGTCTAATCATTGGAAAGACCATTATATGTAAACTAAGAGAACTAAAACAAGCAGGACTCAGCCAAGCAGCTGGGCCACCACAGCAACCATGTGGGGAAACCCTAGCAACCACTTGGAATATCATAGGATCTACATTATAGAATCCACCTAAACACTTATACATCTACTAACTACTAGTGATTCTGGAGCACTATCACAACCAGGAAGCAACACTCTAGAAATAACATGGAACACCACAGCAACCACTTAGCCACCTACCCATTAATCATTCACCTAGTAATGTCTTAGCAACTACTTGGAGCACTGTTACGAACAGGATGAAACATCCTAGCAACCACTTGGATCAGCACAGCAACCACCTAACCACCTATACATCTGCTAACTACTAGTGATTCTGGAGCGCTATTACAACCAGTAAGCAATACCCTAGCAACCTATCCATTAACCATCCACTTAGTAATGTCTTAGTAACTATTTGAAGCAATGTTTTAACCGGGATGCAACATCCTAGCAATAACATGGAACACCACAGCAACCACCTAACCACTACCCATCTAACAACACCCACCTAGCTGCACCCTGGCAACCTATTAGAACACTACCACAAGCAGCATCATAGCAATCACACGGAACACCACAGCAACCACCTATCCACTATCCATCTACCAACACCCACCTGGCAACATCCTAGCAATCGAATGGAACACCACAGCAACCACCTATCCACCTACCCATTAACCATCCACCTAGTAATGTCTTAGCAACTATTTGGAGCACTATTACGACCACTATTGCAACCACTTGGAACGGCACAGCAACCACCTAACCACTACCCATCTACCAACACCCACCTAGCAGCACCCTAGCAATCACATGGAACACCACAGCAACCACCCAGCAAAATCCACAACCACTTGGAAGAGGATAGCCACCATCTAACTAGTGTCTAACCACCTACCAACCTACCAACACCCACCTAGCAGCACCCCAGCACCATAGCAATCACATGAAACACCACAGCAACCGCCTAACCACCTACCCATCTACCAACACCCACCTAGCAACATCCTAGCAACCAACTGGAGCACTATCACAACCAGCATCCACTAAAAACAACTAAAAACAGAACTAGCCATTTCATTTCTCCATCTCTTCCTGCTGGAGAGGAAGCCAGAAGGTCTCCCCAGACGAATGCGTTCAAACCGAGGCCAGAGACCGAGAGCAGTGATGAGAATCTCCATCACTAGTTCATTACGCTGATTGCAGTTCGCTAACGTTCCTCCGCTGCCAAATTTAACGCGCAGTCTAATCTGTGGCAAGATAATTATATGTAAGCTAAGAGCAGTGGCATTAGCATAGCCGGCCTAGCGATAAATCTACCAGATCTCAGCGAGGCTTTTTACATCTCCTGCCTTTTGTCAGGTTCGCATCAGCGGGATTAGTTCTGTTCTTAAGGGATTAGGATTTGGATCAGTGTAATAATCAGTGTGTTCTGAGGCTAAATGAAGGAAGTGAGTGCTTCTTTACAGGATGCAGAGTCAGCAGAAAGAAAGGTGGAGGTGGAGGGAAGGATGTTACAGAGCTGATGAGCATGATCAGAATTCAGCCTTCAGAATAATGAAGTGAGTCAACAGAGGTCATTCGAGGACTGGTTCGGTGTCTAAGTCATTTTAAAGGGAGCATTAAATCAGTTTTAATTCCGTTTTAAATCAGTGTCTCTGATTTTGCTATTTATATGTTTATATTTGAGTAAAATGAACATTGTTGTTTTATTCTATAAACTACAGACAACATTTCTCCCAAATTCCAAATAAAAATATTGTAATTTAGAGCATTTATTTGCTATGTGTTAACCACTAAGCAACTGTGCCATAATTCTTCTAATCAAAAATTGTTAGTAGGGTCTTTAAGGTAAATAAGTAGCATTTTTTTTGTATTTATTGTAGTGTAATATTGTGAAATACAGCAGTTTGTACTGCAGTGTGAATGTGCAGTTTGTACAGTACAGGCCTCCTTTAGCTGACCTTTCTCTGCGGAGTTTGGAGTTAGTTTTGAGTCGGCAGGTGCTCTCAGGAGAGCGGGCTGGAATTGTCCGGGTGCACGGCGGCACGGCGGCGGCAGCGGCAGCGTTATATTTTATCCATAATGCATAGAACATCTATTTAATCTCCGCCGGCCAGGAGCCGCTGTTTGTTTCTGTGACATTGAGGTGGCAGCCCAGATTGCGTGATACGCTCCCGATGGCCGGCGGGTAATTTTCCAGTGGCACTGTGTAAACAGCGGTGTCATGATCGGCCCGTGATTATACAGGCTTGACCGGCCGAGGCCGCTGTGTTCCTCATTGAATTCTCATTAAAGGCCCCCGCAATCAGAGGACGCAATGAATGCTAATATCATAATTACTCCAGCGCCGGGGCAGACGCTCCTTATCGAGAGGCTCTCGCCGAAAGCTTTAAGCACCACGAGGCTTCAAGTGCGGCGGCGAGAGCTAGCATGAAAGTAGCTGTCTTAATTCTAATTACTTAACATGCGAGTTTTGAATTAGGCCGTGAAAGTCAATTTAAGTTATCGTGCGGCGGCGCCGCGGAAATGAGCGCTTTCTTTTATTATTTTTTTTATATTATGCTAAGGGATCTGTTGAGGGTTGGGTTTGACCACTGAAGAAAAACAGTGGCAGCAGTAGAATGTAGCACAAGAGACGCCTGGAAAAATGCATAAAAAATGTATACAAATGCATAAAAATGCATAGAAAATGTCTGGAATTTGCCTGGAAATGGAGGATTTTTCTTTTTTTTCCCCATAAAGCTCACCACCTCATAATTGGCTTAAACACATGTCTGTGTGTCATGATCACTGGAGATCGCTGGTTTGAATCCTGGTGATTCAGCTTGCCACCAGCTTCATGTTTTTGAACTGTGGCAGGAAAACCTTTGGAGTCCCCAGAGGAAACCCATGCAGACACAGGGAGAACATGGAATCTCCACCCAGATAAGGCTTGAACCCAAGACCTCAGTGCTGAGAGGCAAAGGCTTTTTTTTTTTTTTTTTTTTTTTAGGGTTGGTTTGACCACTAAAGAAAAACAGTGGCAGCAATAGAATGAAGCACAAGAGACGTCTGGAAAAATGCATAAAAAATCCCTAAAAATGTCTGGAATTTGTCTTGAAATTGGATTTTTCTCCTTTTCTCATAAAAAAGTAAACATCTTTAAAAACATATATATATATATATATATATATACATATATATATATATATATATATATATATATATATATATATATAAAGCTGCCATAATAGGCTTAACACATGTCTGTGTGTGTTTATTATGAATGAACTAGCCCATGCTAGTTGAAATCCAGCTCAGATTCCCACTGTTCTTTCTGATTGGTTAAAAAGGGAGTATATGGTAATGATTGTGACCGGGCACCCTAGAGAGCACTTCATGACTTTTTTCAGGTAAAAAGTGCAGCCAAAAAGGCATTTTATCTCTTTTTTGCCACTCTAGAGGGCTCTTACACTTAAGGGCGCTCTACTTATGCTTGTTTAACCATGGAGTCACCGGGTCAAGTCCCCCAGTATGTCAGTGTGTTTCTTATTTATATTTATTATTTATTATATTTATTATATTTATTTACTTGTGGGCAAAATTGAGGTTAGCAAAAATGATTGAGGTCATGTTTAAATTATGAATTATAGTAAAAGTCTATAATGTAATTATTGTATATTGGCAGGTCTATACCAAAACCAAATTTCTAATTGTGAATTTTAGAGATTTGGCCGTGAAAATGCTTGGAAATTGGATTTTGGAAATTGGATACCTCAATTCCCATAAATCCCTCACTTCTGAACAGTGTATATGTAAAAGACCGGCAGCGTAACTGGTCTAAACACATGTCGGAGTCTCATTTTTGAAGCCCACGCCAGTAAATCCACACAGCCGGCTGGTGTTGTCCCTCCTCTGTATGTGATTATGTGTGTCCTGTAGTAAATAAATATAAAATATGTTTTTTGGGGGGGATTTAGAGTGGAAGCATGTTGTAGAGCAGAGGATAAACCAAGCTTACTTCAAAAGAGAAATCCTGGCAACCCAAATCCCTCACAGCCTCTCCTCTTCTCTCTCTCTCTGGTTTCCACCATAAACAGTGGAGCGTCGGATGTTGGCGAGCAGGTTTTGTAGGGTGGAGGTGGAAGATTATAAAATCGCAGTCTGGCAAAGGAGAAAATCCTTTAAATGGCGGAGGAATACGTCCCCAAAAATCCCAAAATACTCACTTTAAGAGCCCAAGTTTCAGCTTTATTTTTCTCTTGTTGACTTTCCCAAGACTACAAGTACAATCTCAAATCGGGAAACGTTTAAATAGTATAAATATAAATAGTATAATCCAAAAAACATCCACTTTTGTTTGGTCAACTTAACTTGTTTTTAGTGTGGCATAGTGGATAACACCTCCACCTGCTTGCGAAAAACCACATTATATGGGAGACTGGGGCTCAATTCCTGCTCTGGGTGACTACAGAATGCTGGGCTACACCAATAAGAGTCCTTGGGCTAGACTCCTAACTCCTAACACTACACTGGCCTAAACTCTGTAATAGGAACAACTGTACCAACTGTAAGTTTATTCCTATTTTATTACTTTTATTGTTGATTATTATGGTTTATAGGCAATGAAAACCCAAAAATCATTGTCTTAGAAAATTATAATATTATACAATATTATATTAAGAACAATTGGTACTTTTTTGGCAGTGTGGGCAGTGTGTCAAGTCCTGCTGGAAAATGAAATCTCAGCATCTACATTAAAGTTGTTTTCAGCAGAGGGAAGCATGAAGTGCTGTAAGATTTTGTGGGAAAACAAAACTGCACTGACTTTAGACTTGATAATAAAACACAGTGGATCAACAGATAGTCGATAGATAGATAGATTAATAAATTAAATTAAGTACAGGAGATAGCAGGTTTCAGCAGATATGACAAAAACTAAACATAAAATTTGTGTGTATTGCATTTTAGTTAAGTGAGTAGTGTAGTGTCCTGAAATGTGAATATACAAGACGTACCATAAAGTTTCCAGAGTGTCCAGAAGTGCACGTGAACAGAATATAAAGTATTATAAAGTATTACTGTATGATTACAGTGATTAAGAAACATATATCTGTATATATCTAAAATAAAACAATACGGCTACATTACTATAGAAAAACATACAAAAAAGTCTATCAAACATAATCCAACATAAACCCAGCTAAGCTCGCATTGTTTATCGCATTATCCTGCATCATTCATGCATGACTCTGCACTTCTCCATCTCTTAACTGAAGTGCAGCTAAAGCTTGGTAAATCCGGTTGATGGTAAACACGGCAACGTATAACAATGTGGAAAATAACGCATTAAAAGATGAGATGAGCGAAACCCAAGCAGGTGTTTTAGCAGAGTCTGTGTAGTTCACGTCCATTAGAGCCGCTCCAAATCAGGCCGCTCAGTTCTGAGCTATGCTAATGCATGCTAATGTGTGGTGATGAAAAAGCACCACTGCTGAAACTGCGCACCAAGCAGCGTTGCAACTGTTTTTTTTGTATACTAGTGTAACGATGCTTCAGGAAAGTTGTGCACTGCAAGAAACTAGATCTTAGGAAGTAAAATTATTACATTTTAAGGCAATAAATCTTATAATATCTATTTTTTCTCTGATAAGAGTTTTCGTCTTATTAAGCATTGTATAAGTGTAAGATTATTTTGCTTATTTTATGAATAATAATCTTAATCAGACTCATTTAGAATTTTCACATTATTTTAAGTAGTTTAAAGCTAAAATAAGCACAAAAAGTCACCAGTTAACTTATTCTGTTTCTTGTGTCCAAATGTAAGCCAAAAAAACTGTGATATTTGCTTGATTTATATGTTACTTTATACATTTTTCACGTAATCACTTTGTGATTGATTGTGATTGATTGTAAATCTTATTAAGAAAAATTAGTTTACCCCATTGGCAGTTTTTTTGCTTAACATGAGCATAAACATCTCAATTTGCATATATTTTGTCTAGTTTTTGACAATGGATTTTTGCAGTGTGCGCGGTTCCACTATACTGCAAAAAAAAATCCATTGGCAAAAACTAGACAAAATATATGCAAATGAAGACAAAAAATATGTATATTAAGCAAAAAAATCTGCCAATGGGGTAACCAAAATTGTCTTAGTAAGATTTCTTACAAAAAGCAATGGCAAAGTCTCAAAATGAGTGAAGTAACACCTTAATCAAGGAAAGAAAGTCACTGTTTTTAGACACAAGAATCAGAATAACTTGATTGCTGCTTGATTGTGCTTATTTTGAGTTCAAATTACTTAAAAAAAGGTACAAATTCTAAGTAAATCTGATTAAGATTATTATTCCTAAAATAAGCAAAATAATCTAACACTTACACACAATGCTCAGTAAGACAAGATAAAGTCGTATCAGAGAAGAAAATAAGATTTATTGCCTTACATTTTGAAAATTTCACTTGCTAAGATTTAGTTTTTCGCAGTGTAAATCTTATTTTTTCTCTGATAAGAGTTTTCGTCTTACTGTTGTATTGTATAAGTGTAAGATTATTTTGCTAATTTTAGGAATAATAATCTTAATCAGATTTACTTAGGATTTTCACATTATTTTAAGTAGTTTAAACCTAGAATAAGCACAAAAAGTCACCAGTCTAAAAACAGTGATATTTGCTTGATTTAGGTGTTACTTCATTCATTTTGACACTTTGCGATTGCTTGTTATAATAAATCTTACTAAGAAAAATTAGTTTACCCCATTGGCAGTTTTTTGCTTAACATGAGAATAAACTCAATTTACATATATTTTGTCTAGTTTTTGTCAATGGATTTTTTGAAGTGTGCGCGGTTTTATTGCACTGCAAAAACTAGACAAAATATATGCAAATTAAGACAAATATATGTATATTAAGCAATAAAATCTGCCAATGGGGTAAGCAAAATTTTCTTAGTAAGATTTCTTACAGAAAGCAATGGCAAAGTCTCAAAATGAGTGAAGTAACACCTAACTCAAGCAAAAAAGTCACTGTTTTTAGACACAAGAATCAGAATAACTTGATTGCTGCTTGATTGTGCTTATTTTGAGTTGAAATTACTTAAAAAAAGGTACAAATTCTAAGTAAATCTGATTAAGATTATTAGCAAAATAATCTAACACTTACACACAATGCTTAGTAAGACAAAAAGTATTATCAGAGAAGAAAATAAGATTTATTGCCTTACATTTTGAAAATTTCACTTGCTAAGATTTAGTTTTTCGCAGTGTGTAGCTTAATTGTCGCTCAGTGAATCAGATGCTAATTTCTCTTGCAGCAGTTTAAAGAGTGTCGAACTGCACTGGCTTTTTTCTTTTGCAAAAAAAAGAAAATTTCTCAAAGAAACTGCAGTTTGAGGAACATTACTGAATTCTGATATCTTATAGCATATGTGCGTATGCTAATTCGCTACGGGAAAGTTCTAGCAGAAACTCGGAACAGCCAGTCTTAGATGTTCCAGTGGTGTGTAGCCAGAAGGCTGGCTAGGCTGGGTGCCTTTCTGTCACGTAACTAATGCTCCCACCCACTCACCATCTGAAAACAAGGCAAATCATGATGGAAAGCACTTTTAGACACCATCAGACTGAAGTTTTATAAACTTGGAATATTTTCCAACAGTAAAACTCCAAAAATAACAATTACATACAGCTAAAAGATGGGTAACTTTTTTATTCTATAATCTATAATATTTATAATTAAATTAAACTAACAATAAACTAAACGCTTATTTAAAAGTTTATTTTCTTTGGTTTTTGATGTATACAGTTGTGTAATACTGTTGTTCTTGTTAGAAATTGTAAAAATGCTTCAGTATTTGAAATAAGGAATAAACTGCCATGGAGCTTTGAGTGATCCAGCGGTCTAAAAAGCTCTGCCACTATGATCGCTGGAGATCGCTGGTTCTAATCCCGGTCATATACCTTGCCATCAGCTGCCCGAGACCTGAGAGAGTACAGTTGGTCTTGCTCTCTCTCTGGGTGGGTACAGTAGATGGCGCTCTTCTTTCCCCTAATCACTCCTATGGTGATGTGGATCAGCACAAGGCTGAGTCTGTGAGCTGGTTTATCAGAACCGAGTCGCTGCGCTTTCCTCCGAGCGTTAGCGCTGTAAATCTAATACAAATCTCATTAGTAAAGCTGCGTTTTATCGTAATTTCACGCATGTATACACTTACTTTGATTTCCTTAAGTTTTATTTTCAAAATCATAGAATTTTGAAGTTCCATATTTGCTAAATAAAAAATACTAAAAAGTTTGACAAAAATTTACAAAATTACGATTCTGTAAGCACAGTCATTTATTGTGGTGATGGACAGTTCTGGTGGAAACAGGAGAATTCTGCGTGATTTGATCTGCACTGTTGATAGAGATCAGACACTGGGTGTCAGTTGAGGTCTGATTCTCATGTTGTGTTGTCAATATTTGGTGGAATAACCCTGGTTTTTAATCTTGGCATGTTTTCCTCCACCAGTCTTACACACTGCTTTTGGATAACTTCATGCATTATACTTCTGATCCAAAAATTCAAGCAGTTCAGTTTGGTGGTTTGATGGCTTGTGATCATCCATCTTCATCTTGATTATATTCCAGAGGTTTTTCAATTTGGTAAAATCAAAGAAACTCATCCTTTTTAGTCTCTTTTTTCAGAGCTGTATATGCTATTTACACACACATTAACAGACAGCAGTGCACAAACCCAACTTTTACATCAACAATCAAGAGAATACTAATAAAATAACATTTCTGTTCCCGTAAATGAGCTGCTCACACACCTTCACGGCGTGAACAAGCAGCTCAGTTTATTTTTAGCATTGAAAGAACCGTTGGACACGTCCAGGTAGGTGCGCAATTAAAATAGCAAGTCAGAGCGCATTTATTTACAGTACTTATTTCAGATTATACCCAAAACACACCCATGATTAAATAAGAGAATTAAGAGAATTAGTACATGCCGTTTTGAGACCTGCAAGGTGTACTTTTCCCATCGTTACGATAGCAAAGACAAACTGACACGCCCTAAATCAAGCTGCCCTGTTGACAGCTCATTTAAAAAGCATTAAAACAGGGTCCATACACAGTATTAGTATGTAGTAAAGTTCTTTAGTTCGCTCAGTCAATAAACTGCAATCTGAAACCAAAACTAACTGGATTATAACTGGATTATAACTGGATTATAAACTGGATTGGTTCAGAATCTGGTCTGAATGTTTAGGTGTGAAAGATCATGATCAGATCAGATTTTCTGCCATTTCTCAGGATGTATCTTTTTCTTTTTGGGATAGAAAAAGATACCGGATCCAAACAAATTTCACATTTACAGCTTTTTAAACCCGACTCGACACTTCAGAGGCTCAGCGGCGGGACAGTCTGCTGCGAGACATTCTTCATCCAGCATTACGGCGCCGTCTGACGGCATTCTCCAGTAAAAGGCCATTTCTTCTTCTGTGAAACGCGGAATCCGTCACTGTCTCGCTCCGTCCGCAGCGCTGAGAAATTCTAATCCATCAGGCGTTTGTTTCTCTCTCTCTCGGCGAGGAGCGAGTGACCTTGGGCTGTAAACAGCAGCGCTGATGTATTATGAGTGGGGGGTGAATAATTATTCGTGAACACTGCGGCCCCTAAACACAGTGGACAGCAGATATGAATATGTAAATCAGATCGACGCTGTGATGCTGTAACTGATACGGGTTTGGTAGCGCTCAAGGCCAGGCTGGGAATATCACAGCTCCAGGAATTCAAGGTTGGGGTTTCCAATAATGTGGCCATTGAACAGAAATAATGTAAATACCTGATGAGTGTTTCTAATGAAGTGGCCAGTGTGAGTGGAACACAAGGTACTGTAGGTGTTTCTAATGAAGTGGCCAGTGTGAGTGGAACACAAGGTACTGTAGGTGTTTCTAATAAAGTGGTCAGTGAATGAAAGTACTTAGAGGGTGGGTGTTTCCAATAAAGTGGCCAGCGTGAGTGGAAACACAAGTTACACTAGGGTGTTTCTAATAAAGTGGCCAATGTGAGTGGAAGCACGAGGTACTGTAGGTGGTCCTAAAAAATACCCAGTAAATTGAAGAACAAGCTACTCTAGGTGTTTCTAATAAAGTGGCCAGTGTGAATGAAAGTACAAGTTATAGTTGGTGTTTCTAATAAATTGGCCAATGAAGAGGTACAAGGAGGGTGGGTGTTTCCAATAAAGTGGCCAGTGAAGGTACTTGGATGGTGTTGGAGGGCACTTGGAGAGTGTTTCTAATAAAGTGGCCAGTGAGTGAAAGTACTTAGAGGGTGGGTGTTTCTAATAAAGTGGCCAGAGTGTGACAGTACTTAGAGGCTGTGTGTTTCCAATAAAGTGTCCAGAGTGTGAAAGTACTTAGAGGGTGAGTGTTTCTAACAAAGTGGCCAGTGAGTGGAAACATAAGGTACTGTAGGTGTTTCTGATAAAGTGGCCAGTGGAAGTGGAAGTACTACTTATAGCAGGGTGTTTCTAATAAAGTGGCCAGTGAGTGGAAACAAAAGTTATAGTAGGGTGTTTCTAATAAAGTGGCCAGTCACTGGAAAAAGGGCCTATATTTGTCCTAAATTCAATTCAGTATTATATTGTATTATAAATTAAATTTAGTTCAGTTGTATATAAATATTATATAGTGCTTTTAATAAGTGAACAGATTTTTAAGGTAGGTGTTTCCATTAAAGTGGCCAGTGTTTTGAAACGCTCCTCACGCAGAGCTGTAAGCGTGTGCTGAAACAGTGACTGCGTCTCTGTGTTATTCTGAGATGATTCTGTATAGGTGTTTTATATCTATAAGGAAATCGAGGCTGATAAACCCGCGGCTCTGGATGTGAAAGGGGGTGTGTTTATATGATCACGGATCTAAATAAATTGCGCTAGGTGATTTCGAATCAGAGGGGACAGACTGAATGAATCGCTCCGGTCCTGATAAATGAACTGACAACACAAAATAAACCACATTAACATATGATGATCTAATACAATAACCATGAAATAAAATCACTGATCATCAATTTTAATATCATCTACATATAAACTATCCATATACAGAGTCATTTAATCACAGGCTGAGATGCTTTAGTGGTTAAATAGCTTTATGATGTTTCTGCTCAGATTGACGGCTTTCACAGCACACGGTTTCAATATGCATGGACTGAGGTCTCCTCACTGGCCACTTTATTAGAAACACCACCCACTGGCCACTTTATTAGAAACACCACTTACTGGCCACTTTATTAGAAACACCACTCACTGGCCACTTTATTAGAAACATGTATCTTAGAGGTCTCCCCACTGGCCACTTTATTAGAAACACCTATTTGAAGGGTCTCTTCACTGGCCACTTTATTAGAAACACCTATTTTAAGGGTCTCCTCACTGGCCACTTTATTAGAAACACCCCTCAGTGGCCACTTTATTGGAAACTCTTATTTTGTCCCTACACTCCTTGGCCACTTTATTAGAAACACATATCTTAGAGGTCTCCTAGCTGGCCACTTTATAAGAAACACCACCCTCTGGCCACTTTATTAGAAACACCTATTTTAAAGGTCTCCATGTTGGCCACTTTATTAGAAACACCTATTTTAAAGGTCTCCTCACTGGCCACTTTATTAGGATCACCACCCACTGGCCACTTTATTAGAAACACCTATTTTAAAGGTCTCCTCACTGGCCACTTTATTAGGATCACCACCCACTGGCCACTTTATTAGAAACACCTATTTTAAAGGTCTCCTCACTGGCCACTTTATTAGGATCACCACCCACTGGCCACTTAATTAGAAACACCTATTGTAGAGGTCTCCTTACTGGCCACTTTATTAGAAACACATATGTTAGAGGTCTACTCACTGGCCACTTTACTAGAAACACCTATATTAGAGGTCTCCTCACTGGCCACTTTATTAGAAAAAACACCCACTGGCCAATTTATTAGAAACACCTATCTTAGAGGTCCACTTATTGGCCACTTTATTAGAAACACCTATTTAGAGATCTCCTTACTGGTCACGTTATCAGAAACACCACCGACTGGCCACTTTATTGGAAACACTTACCTTTCTAATAAAGTGTCCAGTGAAATGAAGTAAAAAATGAGGTAGGGTGTTTCTAATAAAGTGGCCAGTTAGCTGTAGTGCAGGCTAGCAGAAATATGAGTTGTTTGTCTGGAATGGTGAAATGTTCTCCAGGCTGAGGCGGAGCAGCTGGAGGTGTTGGAACAGCGAAGGCTCTAAACAGTTTTGTTCTTCTGAACGCGGCTCTTCATTATTCCGGCGCGTTTCCGGACGCATTTCCATGCTAAAAGGAAAAATGCAGATGACAGGTGTTCAAATAATGCAATCTGCGAGGAGGAGAACGATGCAGTAATTCAGAGCCGCTAACATGTTCCACTGTCCTCCGTCCCAAATCCAAATCACACACCATTTCCCCCTCTGTAATGATTCCGATAGAAAGGGGAAATTGAACAATATTCCACGTGCTGATTGCCATTTTTATCTCCCGCGCCAATTCTGCTCCAATTTGAAGGTATCATTAAGTATAGCGGGAAGAAAAACAGCGGTGTAAAGGATATGGAAATGAGCCGGCGCTGGTAACTAGCGCAATTAAGCCGGGGAGGTTTTCTGGCGGGGGATGAGGCGGGACGAGACGCCGGGTATGGAAACAATACAGACGTGCCGGTCTGAACTACACCAGACTACAGCTTATAAACAGCAGCTCTGTGTGAGTTTATTATTATTCTGTATTTATTCAGAGAATGGAACGTAGAGAGTGCTGTATGCTGTTTATTCTTCAAAACTACACTCATAGCTGTTGTTTGAATGGAAATAATAATCTATAAATTCTTGTTTTTTTCCTACTGAGGGCCATTTATTATATATATTTTATTTTATTATTTATTTTTATTTATTTCAAATTTTCTCAAATTTTTTCTCCCCAATTTAGGTCTACTAGGCCGATTCACCCATCACTGGCACCAGCAGAATGAGGATTAGCACACGCCTCTTCCAACACATGTGAAGTCAGACTCCGCCTCTTTTTGAACTCTTTTTTTGAACATCATTGCCAAGTAGCATCACAGCGCTAACGCTTGGAGGAAAGCAGGAAACGCAGGGACTCGGTTTTAATACATCAGCTCACAGACGCTGCCTTGTGCTGATCCACATCATCTTAAGAGTGAGAGGGGAAAGAGAGAGCGCCATCTACTGTACTGTACCCACCCAGAGAGAGAGCAAGGCCATTTTGTATTTTTTGCTCTCTCAGGGCTCCGGCAGCTGATGGCAAGCTGCATGACCGGGATTCGAACTAGTGATTTCCGTGGGAAAACTGCGGATTTTAGTCAGGTGTGGTCCGTATATGTACAAATGCTTTTTTCTTTTTAAAATTAGTGGGTGTGGCTTATATTCAGGGGTTCTCAATAGCCGGCAAAGATCCTTAACCAAACGCTTTTAAAGCATGTTCGTTTTTTTTTGTTTCCAAAACGTCTAAACGCACCTAAAGCTCGGTGTTCTGAGGGTTCTGAGAGAACAGCGCGGGAATCGAGACGCTGCCGAGGCCTTATTGGATTTAGCTGCTAAGCAGGGAGCAAAAAGACTTATCGCTAAACTGGAGGTGAGGGTGGAGGCCATCAATAAAACATGAGGTGGAGGAGCGCCAGGTCTAAAGGATGGCCCTTATTTATGTAGCTGTTTCTGAGCGCGCTCAGATCCGATCTGCGCTGTACAGAAAGCTGTGATCTATGCCTTTAGAGCTATCTGATCTCCGGGGGCCTGAAGTGCTGCGAGAAAGAGGAGAAACCAGTGCAGCTCAAACCAGAGTTATTGTTTCCTATTTCATACACATTCTAATTACATTACCTCTAGAACCAGGCAAAAGTATGCGCACCCCGGAGTATGAGTATCTGAGAATATCTAAGTACTGAGAACAATTAATCTGAAGAACCTGCAAATGCACCTAAATACGATGCTTCTTGATTGTTTTTATTAGTATCCTTATGAAATTACAGCACATATGGACATGTGGTTCAAACCTTAGCTAAACAAGTAGATTCTGCTCTTTCTAGAACATCATATTTAACATTTTAGCAATTTTGCTGACCCCAGAGTGTTAAAGGAGTTAAGATGAAGATAAAGTTAAATTTATAGAACCAGCAAAAAGTTTGGACGCACCTTCCGATTTAGTGTTTTTCTTTATGTCTGTATTTAATAATTTTTCTACATTGTAGATTAATACAAAACAAAATGAAAACAGGTTTGAACTTTTGGATCAGTTGTAAGAAGTCGGGGCACCCATTAAACAATAGAAGAGGAAAAAGAAGAGGTGTTGTGCTGAAATCTGACTCCTCTTGGTTGTCAGGCACGTCACGCAGTAATATGAGTCCAACAGATTACAGTTCTGGTGATTCTGTATCTACTGTAACTGTAGATTAAGGAAATCCAAGGGAAATCAGCACAACACCTGTAAAAGGCAAACTGCCAAAACAACATCATTCTACAAACCAATCAGTGGGAAGTAAAGTTGTTAGAACACTTCAATTTAACATTTTTAAATGTTCTGGTAATGTTGCTGCAATGTCAGTTTTGTCAATATTTTAATTTTTAGTTTTGGGAATGTTACATTTAATGTTACCATTCCCATAATGTTAGTATTCACTTAGCTAAGAATGTTATGTGAAGAACAATCTAATAACATTGTAATGCAAACATGTTTTCAGAACGTCCATTGAATGGTAACCTTCTTGTAACCTTTCAAGTAATTAGCTAAACGTTCTTATAACATTTTCTGTTATCTGGCATACAATGTACTAATGAATAATACAGGTGTAATAAAGCTCTAAGAAAGTTTTTACCTTTGCAGAACAGTTGGACCCCCCGATAGAGCAGTACGGTGGCCCCCGAGCAGGTTCTGCTCCTGCCGGACCCTGTGATTGGTCCACGCCCTGTTTCTGTGGGCCGATAAGCCCTGGTCCTGCTGTGTGAACCGGAACGGAGCGTCCCGGTGCTGCAGCCCGGCAGGATGATGAAGAGTTTTAACACTATATTAAAAACATGTTTGTGAGAAATCAATCAGGAAGAAGGAGCTTCTATTGATCTCTGGGTTTATTGATCTGTGGGCCTTGAGCAGGAGCGCTTAATCACAGGGGTCCGGGGGGTCCGGGGGGGGTCTCGGGATACAGCGCCGGCCTTCAAGCTTGGTGGGTCGACAAACATGAGTGACAGATACGGATGAGCGAACGTGTCAACACTCATACCGTCTACCCTGCTCATCAGATATTTAGGGACACCTAGCTTTTAAACACTTTTTGAAAAAGTGGGTGAGCATGTCTTTTTTTGTGGATTTAAAAAAATATGTCCTTTTTTATGAACTTTTGAGAAACAAAGAAAACAAAGAAAAGCTACTGCAGGTGCTGAAAAGATTATTACAACTATTTTAGCGATCTATAGGCGAGCTGTCAACCATGTACCGCACAGCTTGATTTAGACCACGTCAGTGTGTCTTTGCTGTTGTAACGACGGGAAAAGTACATATTGCATGGCTGGAAATGCGCAAAAGGCATGTACTAATTCTCTTAATTATTCATATGTGTGTTTTGAGTGAAACGTGAAAAATAAACCAATCAGTGTGTCCATTGCCATTCCCTTTAAGATCCAGGTGTGTTCTGACTTTGGTGGATTGCTATGTTAATGGTGCAGCTACCTGGACATGGTGGCATTTTTTTAATCAGTGGAGCACATGAGTTTTCCATATTTAAATCAGTGGTGGGAATCACAGGGTATATCACGATACAATATTATCGTGATATGTTGCCCATGATAATGATAATATCTCGATACTGTCATTCTGTGATACAATTCTATACAATATTTCACAGCGTCTGTGTTACTGAAGAGGATAAAATGCTCCTAAATAATCAAATACCAGAAATTATGAATTTATGGGCGTCAGTTTCACAGAATTTAACAACCATTATTCTTCAGTGCAAATTCTTCATTGCATACCCCCTCGGAAAAGATGAAGGAGTTCACTGTTTAATATAGATTACTTCAGTCCACAGCTTCATGTTATTTACCCACTCTGAGAGCATGGAAAGGTGAGGCACTGTTGTGTGGTGTTCGGGTCTGTGGGACCCGTTTTCATTTTTCATCAAATGATACTAAAAAACTATTTTTTCTAACTCAAACTCATTGGCATTGGCTCATTTTTTGTGAAAAACATATATCAAAACACATTTTCGATAATCACACACTGTACACCCCCCCCCACACACACACATTTATATTACATACAGTATGTTTGGCCAAGGGCTAATAAACATTGCTTCATTTGTAAATGTGAAACTAAACAAATTTTCTACTCATATCTTGAGTTTAATTAATTTTCTTTTACATTTTATTAAAAACTAATAAAAAAAAGAGTAGCACTTTTTAAAAGAAATGTAACATAAGAAAGGTAAAGGGCAAATATTAACCATGTAAGCTGTTTATATTGCTTGCAATTTAGGTGAAGCGAGCATGTGTAAAGCATTTTAATGTAGAATTGCTTAATTTTGCTGAATTAAATACAAGTTACAAAGTAAACGAGTAACAAAAATATTAACACCACACAAGGGTTAAACGCAGTCAGCACAAATAGGAATGCCTTTGTGTGCTCTTGGGCCTGAGCTCAGATTGCAGTAAGTAGCAGTAAATGGTTAGCGTAGCGAGCGTTAGCACAGGCACAGGCGTTTAATAAATTCATGCGTTGGTTTCATCAGCATGACTGTAATGGTGTCAGCGGGCTGCGTTCTCCCCACAGTGAACCTTCTGTAAGTCTGGCCTGCAGCAGAGGAACGCTGTATTTCCCCCCGTTACATCACTGACGGCTGTTCCGTCTGTTACAGAGCTTTAAATATGGCGGAGATTCAGTAATACAGCCGCGCTGAAACGCTCCTTCATTTCTCAGCAACTAAAGAACATGACTGACATGGCAGATCCTCCGAGACCCTCAGAGACCCAGAGCTTCTCGCCCGGAGCGAAACTTCATAAAAACGCTGGGTGAAGCTGTGAGAGGCTGTGAGAGGCGGGATTCTGCAGCGGGAGAGTCCGTAAAGAAACCTAACGGAGCGTAAATTTTAATATAACCTGTTAAAGGCAGGATTTAACTCCACTGCACTGCTTACGTCAGCTAGCCATTACTTCAGTCAGTCAGCTCAGACAAATCAGATTATTTTACACTTTCAGGACACAAAATCGTACACCCTGTGCAAGGCAAGTCGCGATGCTCATTGCTATCTTACACCCCGTCAACAACCCCGTCTATTTTCACATCTTGTGCCATCAAAAAAACAGAATAAAGAACAAAATAAAATAACATGCTGTTCTCTTAAATGAGCTGCTGGTGTATCTTCAACGTGTGTCAGTATTCTGTATCTGCTGAGCTGCACTGTTAAAATACGAACGTGCCAAAGTCAGAGCTCACCTGGTTCTTAAAGGGAATAAAGGCAACTGGCACACTGATTGGTTTATTTCATGTTACGCCCAAAATTAAACACACCCATAATAAATTAAGAGAATTAGTACATTAGTATTACATGTTAAGCCATTTTCACATGTATTTATAAATATATTTTATGTATATTTTTCTTGGGACATGGAAGATTAAGGGCAATTCCCATTAAAACCAACAATTAAACACGTATGCACATAAAAGTAAATACTTTTATCAACAATAAGGAAAATAGAGAAAGAAAATAATAGTAAAATTAAATGATAAAATCAAGTTATAAAAACAACAATAATGAACTAAGATTAAAATAAAAAAATAAATAAATTA
This sequence comes from Astyanax mexicanus, assembly GCF_023375975.1. Lineage (NCBI taxonomy): Eukaryota > Metazoa > Chordata > Actinopteri > Characiformes > Acestrorhamphidae > Astyanax > Astyanax mexicanus. The sequence goes on from NC_064427.1 coordinate 2,650,928, forward strand.
AATGAGTCGAGGTTTAGAGCGTCCTGTAATAAATCAGTTCACTAAAATACTAAATAATATGTAATAAGTAAATGCACCCAGTGAAACACCTGGTTTTAGAGCACAATAATTGATTGTGGTGACGGACAGTTCTGGTGGAAACAGGAGAGTTGAGGTGCACATTGAATTCTGCCGTGATTTGATCAGCCGTGGTTTTATGTTTTTTTGGATACAATCCGGGTTAGCACCCGAACATCCCTTTCAGACAGCTTCCTCTTACAGCGTCCACAGTTAATCCTGTTGGATGTGGTTGGTCCTTCTTGGTGGTATGCTGACATTACCCTGGATACCGTGGCTCTTGATGCATCACAAAGACTTGCTGTCTTGGTCACAGATGCTCCAGCAAGACGTGCACCAACAATTTGTCCTCTTTTGAACTCTGGTATGTCACCCATAATGTTGTGTGCATTGCAATATTTAGAGCAGAACTGTGCTCTTACCCTGCTAATTGAACCTTCACACTTTTCTTCATGCTCTTACTGGTGCAATAGTGTGCAATTAATGAAGATTGATCACCAGGCTGCTCCAATTTAGCCAAGAAACCTAAAATCCCACACTAAAATGATGACAGGTGTTTCAGTTTCATTGTCCAACCCCTGTATATCTGAAGGATTTATAAAACAAAGCGAAATGCTTTTCAGCTTTTGTTCGCTGGTTTTTCAGAGCTGGGTTTGGCAGATTTGTGTCCACTGACCCCAGCAGAGAGTGGGCACAGCATTACAGGCTCTAACAGCGGCAGCGGGCGAGTGGTGAGTGGTGAGCGTCCCCTCGGGAAACAGCACGCCGTGTTCCTGCTTGTTTAGCCGTGTCACAGTTCACCAGCGCCTCGGTTCACGGGTCTGAGGAACCCGGGGCTCGGCCGCTCTCTCTTCTGCATCGGTATTCACGCATTAATATTCGCGGCGTGCGCTCCTGCCATGATTATGATGGATACAAACTGACATCGGAGGTCTGCGATGTCGTTTGTAATTGGCCGGTGCGTGGAGATGTTTTCCGTGTAGTGAGTTCCCGCGGGATTACTAATCAGATACCGGACCGCCGGTAATTACCCAGCCCACCTACGCCTCGCCGAGAGAGAGAGAGAGAGACAGAGAGAGAGACAGAGAGAGAGAGAGAGAGAGACAGAGAGAGAGAGAGAGAGACAGCGCTGAGGAATCTTACCTGAGACACGATGTTCAGCTCACCTTCAGACGTGGGCATGTTTATTTAGTGCGTTTGACACCTGCCACGTGCATTTAATTCAATTATAGCTCCTGCCTGAACACTCAGCAACACATTAAACTAAACCCAGACCTGCGGTGATATACGGGTATTATCATCTCAGGCTTAATGACCCTACAGTCTGATTATATATAGACGTCTTCGCTTGTGACATCATCAGACACATCCTTACTTACGCTGTTTACTTCCATTTAACACGACTTGAGAAAGTTACTCTCATTGCTTTACTACAAAATCTCCACGTTCTACTTTATAAAGTCCACCTAACTTACAGATCCAGTTTATAAATTGATCTTGAAGTGTTATTTTGTATTATATCTGTTTTAATTGTGTCTCAGACCAACTCCTGAGGGGGGTTTAGCAATCAGATATATATATATATATTTTAAGTGCATCTCAGACAATGTTCTGATTTTTTTTTAGTGATAGGATTTGTATCTGTTTTAAGTGTGTCTCAGATCATCTTCTGAAGTGGTTTGTGTGATCAGATTTGTAGCTGTTTTAAATGCATCTAAGACCAACTTCTAAAGTGGCTTTTAGAAGGGTTTCTATTTTTTTATATCAGGTTTGTATCTATTTTAAGTGCGTCTCAGACAATGTTCTGATTTTTTATTTTTAGCAATTGGATTTGTATCTGTTTTAAGTGTGTTTGAGACCATCAACTGAAATGTTTTTAGTGATCAGATTTGTCTCTGTTTCAAGTGTGTCTCAGACCATCTTCTGAAGTGTTTTTTAGCAATCTGACTTTTGCATCTCAGAACACCTCCGGTAGTACTGCAGTTTGAGTTATCGAATTTGTATCTGCTTTAAGTGTGTCTCAGACCAACTAAGGAAGTGTTTTTTTTTAGCGATTGGATTTGCATCTGTTTTAAGTGCGTCTCAGATTAACTCCAGAAGTGGTTTTAGCAATCAGATAAATATCTGTTTTAAGTGCGTCTCAGACCACATACGGAAGTACTGCAGTTTAAATGATCGGATTTGAATCTGTTTTAAGTGTGTCTCAGACCACCTCCTGAAGTGGTTTTTAACAATCAGATTTGAATCTATTTCAAGTGTGTCTCAGACAAAGTGCTGAAGTAGTTTGAGTAATCAAATTTGTTTCTGTTTTAAGCGAGTCTCAGACCAACTACAGAAGTGTTTTGTTTTTTTTAGCGATTGGATTTGCATCTGTTTCAAGCGTGTTTTAGACCACCTCCTGAAATGTTTTTTTAGCTATCAGATTTGTCTCTGTTTTAAATGTGTCTCAGACCATCTTCTGAAGTGGTTTTAGCAATGAGATAAAAATCTGTTTTAAGTGCTTCTCAGCCCTGTAAGTAATCAGATCTGTGTCTCATTAAGCCGTTACCTCAGTCTGGTAAAGTGAAGATGTTCTCAGATCTGTTCCTCATGTCCTGTTGATCTGAAATCAGGATCAGCTGGTTCTGATCAGGGTTTATTCCTGTCTCAGAGCCGGAGCGTGGCGGGGAGTTAATTGCTTAATTGCATTAGTCAGAGCACCTGCCTGCAAACATCTGGCCTCAATATGTTTCTGCATTTGTTTATTCAGGTCTATCCTTTAATCTGTCACCCGTCAGAGAGCGAGTGTGGACCGACGCCCATCTGCAGCTCCACCATCCGTCTCCCATCCGCTACCATATCAATCCCTGCTCACTTTCTGACCACAGGAACAGATATGAAAACATATTATAACATACAGCTCTGAGAGCAGTTTCTGAATCAGTTTCTCTGATTTTGCTATTTATAGGTTTATGTTTGAGTAAAATGAACATTGTTGTTTTATTCTATAAACTACAGACAACATTTCTCCCAAATTCCAAATAAAAATATTGTAATTTAGAGCATTTATTTACAGAAAATGAGAAATGGCTGAAATAACAAAAAAGATGCAGAGCTTTCAGACCTCAAATAATGCAAAGACATATTAGGTGGAATAACCCTGATGGTTTTTAATCACAGTTTTTTTTTCATGCATCTTGGCATCAAGTTCTCCTCCACCAGTCTTACACACTGCTTTTGGATAACTTTATGCTGCTTTACTCCTGGTGCAAAAATTCAAGCAGTTCAACTTGGTTTGATGATCAGCTTGTGATTATCTATCTTCCTCTTGATTATATTCCAGAGGTTTTCAATTCGGTAAAATCAATCTTATTTTTCAAGTCTTTTGTCTAGAGTTTGTCTCCACCAGCTTGGAGAAAACAAACACGGGTAACGTAAAAACTCAGAAAAACAAGACTAGAATACAAAACAACAGACCTGAATTAATGAAACACAGATTCTAAGAAACACAAAAATACAAAACTGGTACTCGCATAGACAGAAGACAAGGATACAAAAGACTCGACAAGCAAACACTCATACAATGGGCTTTATATACATACTTTATATATATTTATAATGGCTGGGGCGGAGACAAAAAAAGGAAAACAGCAATAACTGAAGCAGGACAGAAACTGAAAAATACAACACACAAAAGGCTAAGGGTGTGACAGGTTCTTTGTGACCTCTTGGATGAGTTGTCCATGCCCTTTGGGAATAATTTCGGTGATGAATATGTTTAAATATGAAAAACCATATGAAAAAGTTTTGTATAGTGTACATACCTAACTGTAGCTACTATAAATTGCGTACAGATACAGTCTCTAGTTACTGTAAATGCAAATTATATGATATGGAGCTAGCACAGCGTACCTACAGTATGCACAGAGCAGCAATATAGCCAGTTAGCTTTGTATGCGTTCAATAGTATCACAGGAGGGATCATGTGCAACACGATAACGTGGTAAATGTACTGTAAGACGGTGCCAAATACTATAAAATTAATGGCACCGCTGTGTACTGGGCCAGCATCCATGCAAAATAATGGCGCAGCAAGACAGAGAGCGTGCGGTGGGTGGTGGGGTGTGTGGGGGGGGGGGGGGTTTGTCGGTTGTCTCCGGCTCTTGAAGTCAGCTGGGCCACTCTGTAAGACTGTGGATTTTCCGCTTGCTATAGCAGAAAATGCAGAGGGATGAAAATAGCGAGGCCGAGCTCGGCTCTGAATAGGAGCTCCGCCGTGCCTCTCAATCACTTCACTCCTTCTGCCTTCTGCTTTCCTTCACTTTCAGACAGATTTTAATCATTAAATTGGAGCAGTTGTAGCGCAGTCAATGCAAATCGAGCCACTGCTATCTGTAAAGGTGGCTAATAGCATTAGCATTAGCGCTTCCCTCCACTATACAGTATATATATGTCTCTTTTTGCAGCTATTCACAAAGTATTCACACTATCCCTTTCTCACCTTCTGTATCCGAATGGCTAACAGATACATACAGTACCAAGAGTCAAAAGTTTGGACACACCTTCTCTTCTTTATTGAATTTATTTCCCAGATTGTAGATTAATATTAAAGACAGTAAAAAAAGTGTTATTATTCAACATTAATCCCCTGATCTAAACCTGATTATTTGAGATGGTGATTGGGATGAGCTTCAGCTTGCATTCCTGTATAGCTTTAATATAGTCTTTTTAATATTAGATTTACAATGTAAAAAAAAAGAAAAAAATCATAAAAAGAATGAAAACACTCCAGGCTGCAGCAGATCAGAGACTCTCTCAAAGAGAGGCTTACAGCTGTGTTTACTGAGCTGGTTAGCATTAGCTATCTTGTGTAAGTAACTATTTTAGATTTAAATCGGATCTCCGGTTGATTCTGTGTTTGACAACAGTAGCACAACTCGACAGAACACCAGTCAAAGTTTAAGAGTTTACTTTACCTTTTTTAAGCTGCAAAATTGCAGTTCTGTCAGCCAACCAGAGGTGACATGTTTGCATGCATGAATATTTATGAGCAAGAGCCAAATCCTGTCTTTCTTCAAAGACCACTAATTCAGTGATCTAAAGCAGGGCTAAATAGAAACACCTGAGCACCCCACAAAAAACCTCTCATATGGCATTAATTCATACTAGAGACACAACATTTTAAAATGAGACATTTAATCTGTTTTTAATGCCACTACATATATTTGCTCAAAAAAACATTTTATGAAAAAAAAAACAGAGACAGTATATACATATATGTATATTTTCATAAAGTATATTAAGTTTAAAAAAATACTTTTAGTATGCTATATCTAATTTGAACATACTTTTAATGCTCTTAAATATACTTTCTTTTAAGTATATTTGGTGAATGAGGTATAGTGAATAATTTTTGTGTTGCAGGGTGGGTGTAGCATGCTGTTATTCAGTGGACGCTATATGTGAAACAGTCTCTCCGTGACCCACGACACACAGGATGTGACTTCACCCGAGAGCAAGCTACTAATGCACGATGCAGATGAAAGCTGGGTGTAATTGACGGACTGAAAAAGCACTCTAGCTGAAAAAAAGAGAAAAAAAAATGAAATAATAAACCGAGAAAATGCGTTAGATTAAGGCCAGTGCTTAGCCGGGCGCCGCTCCCCCACGCTGAGATCAATAAAAACATCAGAATTCATGGCAGATGTTTGCAGGTCTTAGAGACGCGAGAGAGAGACGAGAGAGAGAGAGAGAGAGAGAGAGAGAGGCCTATAGCGAGGGCACAGCGCTTCCATTCTCAGCAAAGTCCATATGCTTCACTTTATACAAACTTTAACACTATACATATATATATATAAATAACAAACTTTTATCACATGAATAAATCCATATTTTCTGAATTCATCACCGCTATGCCGTTTATTTAACATGCACTATATTCTAAATAATGCAAACATTGTATAAGAAACACAATGAAGCCACAGTAAAAAAGCATAAGCACTCAGCAGACATCAGCAGGTACATTAAAAACACCGACCTCCCCCCCCCGCGCCCACTCACTGACCACCGGAGCCCATCTGTTGCTTTATTATAAACACCCACCATATACTGTACTTTCACTTACTGCTCATTTTACCAACAAACCAACAAACGTCTACCTTAAACTTTCACTTAGTGGCCACTTTATTAGAAATAAGAAAAACGGACACCATTATCCCACAATAGTACTGTTAATTCCTGTTACTTTCAGTCCTGTTACTCATAACATAAAAAGTAACAGGACTGAGTGCCAGTAATCCCTTGCAGGCACGTGACAGTAGTAGACGTTATCCTGGCGTGTATTGACATTGGTGGCCAGCTGGGACAGGAATGAGTGCCAGTAACATGAGCGAGTGCCAGTAACAGGACTGGGTGCCAATGACAGGAGTGAGTTCCCATAACAGGACTGAGTGCCAGTAACAGTAGTGGTTGCCAGTAACAGGACTGAGTGCCAGTAACAGTAGTGGTTGCCAGTAACAGGACTGAGTGCCAGTAACAGTAGTGGTTGCCAGTAACAGGACTGAGTGCCAATAACAGTAGTGAGTGCCAGTAACAGGACTGAGTGCCAGTAACAGTAGCGGTTGCCAGTAACAGTAGTGGTTGCCAGTAACAGTAGTGGTTGCCAGTAACAGGACTGAGTGCCAGTAACAGTAGTGGTTGCCAGTAACAGGACTGAGTGCCAATAACAGTAGTGAGTGCCAGTAACAGGACTGAGTGCCAGTAACAGTAGTGGTTGCCAGTAACAGGACTGAATGCCAGTAACAGTAGTGGTTGCCAGTAACAGGACTGAGTGCCAGTAACAGTAGTGGTTGCCAGTAACAGGACTGAGTGCCAGTAACAGTAGTGGTTGCCAGTAACAGGACTGAGTGCCAATAACAGTAGTGAGTGCCAGTAACAGGACCAAGTGCCAGTAACAGTTTTTGCACAACATACTTTCTAGTAATTTAAAGCCCCACCAGCTCCACCGCCACATCACAGTTCTGCATGTTTCTCCGGAATCTGTTGTTAAATCAGTACATTTGCGCAGCGTAAGGAAAGCTGATGTTCTGCCGGCGAGTGAGAGTCTCCTCCTGGTGCCTCCAGCGTCCTCTGCCTCGTCTCGCCTCCTCTCGGTCTATTAGAGGCACTGAGTTTCTCACGCAGGAGATCAGCAGGTTTTACCGGCTTAGACTGATCAGCTGCTCGGCTTAGAGACGCATCAGTGCGCCTGATAGACCATCGATTAGCTGCGTCAACTCTCCGCTTTACACACACCCCGGCGACAGTGACACACACTTACAACACACTCACAATACAATAAAACACACTCTCAATAAAACACACTCGCAATAAAACACTTACAAAAATCGCACTTGCAATAAAACACTTACAAAAAAACAATCTTACAAAAAATGCACTAGCAATAAAACATACTTGCAATAAAAAACACAAAAACAATAAAACACACTTACAAAACAACACACTTGCAGCGCTGGCTGTGGGCGGTCCTAAGTCGAGGTGGGCGAGACCATGAAGTTACTAGTTTATGTCGACACCCCAATGTCTCTCTGATCAACTCGTACTTCTGAGGCTTTGCTTTTACTAACTACTGCAAACAGTGAAGGCTGAGAAACAGTTTCATGTACAACATATATATATATATATAACTCAGAGAGACCTATAGTATTATACAAACAACAAGAAAAAGTGGATTTTAGCAAAAGGAGACCTTAAAATTATTGAAATAAGTGAATTCAAGTTATTCATGCTTACAGAAAAAAGTAATATAGAGGCTGATTTACCAACTTTCAGCTCCGTTCTCTCCTCTCTGTACAGTATACAATGAAGGCCAGCAGCTCCATACTGCATGAATTCCTGAAATATGTAATTTAATGCTTAAAAAAGGAAGAAAAAGCCTTTTAAGACATGTTTTTACTGACGTGTGCATGAATAACTCACCCGCCTTCCTGAAGACTGAAATGTCACTGTGTTCTCCAAGCCTGAAAACCCTGCTGATCTTTCTCCATTCCTTTAACGTCCTGTCCGTCATTTCTCACCACTGTTCTCTGCTGCTTTTACCATCAGTCTGAAGACCGGGATTCATTCAGTGTGTTCAGTGTTTAGCTCTGTTAAAACTAAACTGCAGGCTAGACTCGTAGGGTTCTTTGCCAAACAGGGATTAAAGCTCTAGTCCTGAACTACTGGAGATTTTGCACTGGAGTAAAATATAATCTATAACTAGGCATATATCATATAGCTGTATTAAACACACAGAGTGATCTATTTTAGGTGTTTATTTATTTTATTGTTAATGATGATTATGGCTTACAGCAAATAAAAACCCAAAAATCAATGTCTCAGAAAATTTGAATATTATTTGAGACCTATTGGTACTTTTGACAGTGTGGGCAGTGTGCCAAGTCCTGCTGGAAAATGAAATCTGCATCTCCATAAAAGTTGTCAGTAGCAGAGGGAAGCATAAAGTGCTGTAAGATTTTGTGGGAAAATAAAACTGCACTGACTTTAGACTTGATAATAAAACACAGTGGATCAACACCAGCAGATGACAGACATGACTCTCCATCAAACCATCACTGATCATCAGTACATTTTACAGCACTTCATGCGTCCCTCTGCTACTGACAACTTTTATGGAGATGCAGATTTCATTTTCCAGCAGGATTTGGCACACTGCCCACACTGCCAAAAGTACCAATTGGTCTTATATAAAATATTATATAACATTTTCTGAGACACTGATTTTTGGGTTTTTATTGGCTGTAAGCCATAATTATCAACAATAAAATAAATAAATGTTTAAAATAGATCACTCTGTGTGTTTAATACATCTATATAATATATGAATTTCACATTTTGAACTGTCTGTGGCGTGGCAGCCGACATGTGCGCTCCCTTCCTAGGCTGCAGGCTTGATGTTATTGGGACGCAGCTCTTGCCGTGTCTGATGGGGGAGTGTGTGTGTGTGTGTGTGTGAGAGAGGGGGGGGGGGGGGGGGGTTTACAGGTTAATAAACATCAAGCGGCCCAATGCAAATAGTTCAGCAGTTACAGCACATTACAGATCAGCAGCAGCAGCCAGTTTAATTGACTTCTTTGTGACCTTGTTAAATGAGGTGTGTGTGTGTGTGTGTGTGTGTGTGTGTTTGTGTGTGATTCTTATTCCACAGCCGCCACACACACTGATATATGCGTTTATTGTAATGGAATTAAACCTTATATTTAGTTTTCTTTCAGTGGCCACTTTATAAGAAACACCTACCATAGTGTTGTACTGTTTTAAATTTACAGATTTTACTTTTACTGGAAGCACAAGGTACTGTAGGTGTTTCTAATAAAATGGCCAGAGACTGGAAGCACGCGGTACTGTAGGTGTTTCTAATAAAGCGGCCAGTAAGTCGAAATAGAATTAGGGTGGGTTTTTCTAATAAAGTGGCTGGAGACTGGAAGTACAAAGTACTGTAGGTGTTTCTAATAAAGTGGCCAGCAAGTGATGTACAGTTCACTGTCTTTTGGAGTATTTTAAGTAAATTTTAAAATGTGCATTTCTTTGGTTTGTACATTTTAAGTGTAATAAAAGGGATTTGAAAATTAAAAAAATAAAAGTTAAAACATCCTGAAATAAATATTTTACAAATATTTTAACTTCAACGTCCAAAAGTTTCTTAAAACGTCTGTGTTAGGACCAAAGTTCTTGTATTATTTATATTGTGTCCTGTACATTTAGTTCATTTAGAGAGACACAAAAGCGCCACGCTGTTAAGATACGAATGCGCCAAAGTCAGAGCTCACCTGGTTCTTAAATTAATGACAACTGGCACACTGATTGATTTATTTCACGTTACGCCCAAAATGAACCACACCCATTTACACGTTTTGAGCTGCACAAGGCATATTTTTGGCGCCTTAAGAATACGAAATACACACTGACGCGCTCTAAATTCATCTGCACAAGCCGCAATTGACTTGTGTGCTATAGAACACTAAAATAACACCCTGAGTCCAGCTCTTTAGGTTGGACCAGATTTGGGATCCCTTGTTCTGGACTGTGGTTTGCAGCTCCTTTCATACCTGGTATTTTGGATCAAGACCAAACAATGGCGGTGTGAAATATACCCACGTATGTGAACCCAGACTACTGCCGCCTGCCGCTCTCTGAGGCACGTGGATAGTGGTGGTGGATGATGGCGATGGCCGTTGAAGGCGGTGAAGATAAGAAGACTTCAAACTCATTTTAAACAAGAAGGTTCAACGGAATGACAAGTTATCCAATTACTGTATAATGGACCCTGGGTGGTGTTTGAGGTGACATATGGAGTCGTTCCGGCTCTGGATGAATATTCCAGACATATCGCCGGCTGTACGTTTCCTCCGCAGCTCACATTCATCCTGAAGATTTCTTTATAATCACATTCGACATAATGGGACTTCATTCTGCTCGACCTGCTGATAATCAGACGGCTCTGTGAGACTCAGCTAAATCAGTACGGCGCTGACCTCAGAGCTGAGAGACATTCAGATTTTCTTACCCTCAACTGCAGTCTGACTCAGAATCAGACATTTATCAGACGTTTCAGCTGAAAGATACTGAGAGGATTAAAATAAAATCCGGGTAAACTGTTATACTGTATTTAAATGCATGATAAAGATAAAGGTTACCAAGAACAAGAAAGGATTAACATTTTGACTGTAGGCCCTTTTATAGGCCCTATTCTTTAGTCGAGCCATCAGCAACACACCGTGCAGCTTAATTTAGGGCGTGTCAGTGTGTCTTTGCTATCATAATGACGGGAAAAGTATGCAGCGTATCACTTGCATATCACTTCCATTTAGAGCCAGGTGTGCTCTGACTTTGGCGGATTGCTATTTTAATGGCGCAGCGTTTCAGCGCTTCTCAGCAGAGAAAACTGACCTGCGAAGGTGCACGAGCAGCTCATTTACAGGAAATGCAATGTTATTGTGCGCACAATAAAGCAATTTTTTATTGTAATATATAAATACTACTATAAATACTACTTATATAAAAGTAGGGGTGTATGTGTGGTGGGCCTGCTTTGCCAAGATAATAGAAAATAGACTGTTGGCGGGGTGTAAGATAGCAATGGGCATGGTGGTGTGCCTTGTGCAGGGGGGAAAATAGGACGGAATATGTATTGAGCTACACGTACTTTACATATGTAGTTTTGCATCTCAGCATGTATCTGGTGTGCTCTGACTTTGGCGCATTGATATCTTAACAGTGTGGTGCTTTTTTGCGCAACTCAGCAGAGGATGCTGTTGTCAGGGTTTTAATCGGCCAGTGGAGCACCTGTATTTCCCACTGCCAAGATATACAAGAAACACACCAAATATTTACCTGAACACACCTCACTTCCAGACCACCACACCAAACCATCAGTGTAGATTTATTCCTAAACTCTGATGCTATTTTAACAGCGCGGCACAAGACGTGAAAATAAACTATTGACGTGGTGTAAGATAGCAATGAGCATCGCAACACACCTTGCACAGGTTGCACTTAGATAGGGTCCATAGTGTCCTTCCCACAGGCAGGTTAGCTCAGTTTTAGCACTGGAGCTCGAGGATGGAGGATGTTTACAGTCGAATGTCAAACAAGGACATGCCTTGTAGTCATGGAGGAGGTCAAGCAGTGTCCACTCCAGCTGAATCCCAATGATCAGTACCTGAAAATAAGAGTCAGGCAGCGGGTCCTAGCTGTTCTCCAGCACAACCATTATTCTCCCCATGATATCAGCTATTCTGCTCATGCAGGCGGCCGCTAGCTGCTAGCTGAGCAGGTCTGCAGAGGGCCTGTTCTGAACAGGATCCTGTTCTAAAGGGATGCTCTGGTTCTGCGCCGGTTCCCAGGCTGCCCGTGTGACATAACTCTGCACTCAGCCGCCCCTGACCTGCTCTAAATAACTTATGAGTCTGGCAGAGCGCTGGAATTTATGAAAGCCTGAAAAAAAAAGCCTCTCGAGCTGCAGGGATGGAAAGCTTCCTTATAGAGGAGCCTAAACCAACAATGAATGTGAATTAAGCACGATCAGAATTAACTAGTTATTATTAAAAACTAGATAGTTCCTGATGCGTTGTGGGAGTTTGAATGCTAGTGCTGTAGAGGAGGTGATATTTAGTCTTTGCTGAACAATTAGACATATTTAAGATAAAAATTAACCATTTCTTTATGTAAGCGACCAACTACGGTGGCCCAGAAAGGCACATCACAACAACATTTACAAAGCAAACAAAAAGATGATTAAAAGATTAAAAAAACGCAGCATTTCAGAAACGCTGCATTAAGGGAAAGAAAATACATTTACCACACCAGAAATGCTCCTGGCCCCTAGAGGGCGCTGTTTAGCTGTTGACGACTTTACCAGAAGCCCGCGCCTATGGGGGGTTTTCAGCAGCCCACAACAAAACGCTTACCTTTGGCTAGAATTACGTCCGTGAACAAACTTGCGTGTCTGGCGAGCTTTTATTTAAACACAGGAGCTCCACTGACTGAAATGAACCTAGACAACAACCAATCATTCCTATAGGTGCTCCCAGCCCTTGTATACCCCCGTTTATTAAACACACACACACACACATTGATAATTAAAAATAAAATAACATTACTCTTCCCTTAAATGAGCTGCAAAACCGCACAAAACACTGCGCTGTTAAGATACGAACGTGCCAAAGTCAGAGCTCACCTGCCTCTTAAAGGGAATGGCACACTGATTGGTATATTTCAGGTTTATTACAAAGCATATATTTTTATTTTGCACCCTCATGATGCCAAAGCCACTCCTTAAATCCGACTTAAATCCAGATGTGCGTGATCCGCAATTGACCGATGTGCTGCTGATCACTAAAAGATTCATTTTAATCCAACAATTGGTATGTTGCATTGTTGTGAAACTATTTAATCACTATTATCCCAACTGCCTGATCTTCTTGCTTATAAAATACAGTATTCAAAGTTCTACACAGTTCTAATTTAAACACTGTTTTTATAGTTTTACAGCTATTAAGGATAATAAGACACGTTATTTTCCAGTTGACCTTGTAAGAAAACTCCATTCTAACATGAATAAATAGTTTTCAGGGAAGTGCTGAAGGATAATTAAATGTAGAAACGCTAAAAGAAGCTCCCCACCAGACAACACCACCCCCCAAAACCACCACCGCCCAATCACCAACCACCAATCGCCAACCCAAGGCCAACTACAGTGGATCTTTTATCTGGGAAGAGGCAGTCGACTGTCACACCGGTACTCCCTCTACACCAGTGTACGACGACACACACTCCACCGGTCTGGAGCTCCAGCTTCATCATCCACCTTGATCAGAGCCAATTAGTTCCGGTGTATCGTTGACGGGGAATTTGAATAAAGCCTTGAACTAGATTAAATGCCTTAAAATCTGTGACAGGCCGGCTAATGGCGAAGCCGCTGCCGCTAATCAGTGGTCTACTGAGGGGGAATAAACCTTCAGAGCCGCATTACTCACGTCTTATTTCCTGGCAAGTCAAGGTCATAATAATGCGTGTGTTTAATTGCTGATACACTTGATTATGCTGGAAATATGGGGTAAGCAAACAGGCCGAGCTGCTTTGCATCTTAAGAGGCTCCTCCTGGATGCCGGGCGTGTGAGGTTAGGCTCTGCGGGATCACGCTGGGGTGCCAGATGTGTTTTGTGCCAGGTTTTAGATGGAAATAGATGACCTGAAAAGCAGGCGTGTTATATAAGACTGTTTGTAGAGTTTTTGTAGCCTAAACAAAACTTTTTTTAAATAATGTTCTTCCCTCTGATCATATAGGACATGTTGTAGTTCTATAATTACAGACTGTACGGCCTCCTTACACTGCACTCCAGTTACTGAACTGGCATGAGCATATATATATATACGTCTTAATTTACATATATTTTATACATTTTTGCCATTGATTTTTTTGCAGGGAATAAAAACAAGCTAAAATTAAATATATAATATTTTTCACACTATAAGGTGCACCAGTTTATAAGGTGCACTATCAATAAACGTTTAATTTTTTTGGTCTATTCTAATACATAAGATGCACCAGATTATAAGGTACATTATGAGACACTAGTAAGGAACAGGGGTGTCGCCAAAAGCTTGCGGTTCATCCAATGTAGCTTGTTTTATCACAGTAAACACACAGACTACAGTCATACTACATACTTGTCTCTAGCGAGTTTAGCAGCTAATACTAATGCTGCTCCAGCAGTGCTAGCTGGGGATAGCAGCAGGCTACAGGCTGATATACTCACATCTGAATGGCAAAATAGCTTATATAGCATTTATAGCACAAATAACGGCTAATGCTAATGCTGCACCAGCAGTGCTAGCCGGGGTTAGCAGTGAGCTACAGGCTGACATACTAACTTCTGAATGGCAAAATAGCTTATATAGCATTTATAGCACAAATAACGGCTAATGCTAATGCTGCACCAGCAGTGCTAGCTGGGGTTAGCAGCAGGCTACAGGCTGATAATACTCAGCTCTGAACAGCAATAGAGCTAGCATTTAGCAAGGCTAGCAGCTAATGCTAATGCTGCTCCAGCAGTGCTAGCCGGGGTAAGCAGTGAGCTACAGGCTGATATACTTACTTCTGAATGGCAAAATAGCTTATATAGCGTTTATAGTGCGAATAACTGCTAATGCTAATGCTGCTCCAGCAGTGCTAGCGGGGGTTAGCAGCAGGCTACAGGCTGATAATACTCACCTCTGAATGGCAAAACAGCTAGTGTTTATAGCACGAATATCGGCTAATGCTAATGCTGCTCCAGCAGTGCTAGCCGGGGTTAGCAGCAGGCTACAGGCTGAAATACTTACTTCTGAATGGCAAAATAGCTTATATAGCGTTTATAGTGCGAATAGCGGCTAATGCTTATACTGCTCCAGCCTTGGTGCTGGAGAAACTTTACTGAAACTCCTGTATAACGCTGTACTTCAGTGCACAGAGTGTCTTTACTGCTCCTTAATACCTGACTGGTAGAATTCATGCATGAGGAGCACTGGATTATAAGGCACACTGATGATTTTTTGGGAAAATTTAAGTATTTTAAGTGCACCATATAGCATTTACAGTAAGTAGTAGAGGTATAAAATCGTCTGAATTTTTTTTTATTCGGTTTAGAAGCAAGGAAGGGGTCAAAATGTTATGTTTGATGGGTGAAAATGAAGGCAAAGTCATTTTAAAACTTTGAACGTTTGTTTTTTCAGGCTTCAGAAGCCACAGAAAGACGTTTCAGAGTTCAGTAGTCTTGCAGGTGCTTTCGTTTTCTTTCAGAAACGCAGGCAGGCCTCGAGGTATCGAGATTAGAGGCTGAGAGAGAATCACACTCTCACTCGTTCTTCACAGCAGTGCAGTGCAATCTCTGTGCCGGTGCTGTAATACTGACCCACTTTCACACCAGCACAGACTTTCACATCTCCTCCTCCTGCTGACCCACGCTGTTCTACAGGGGTACAGAGTATAGAGCAGTATAGAGCGTATCTCAGGGCTGAGGGATGGAACTCACAGCTTTTATTCCTTATTTTAAGATGTATCTCAGATAAAATAGAGAACCTTATAAAAAAAAAGTTTATCATGGAAGTTTAGCCTGTAACATTAGAGAAATACTGTACTCTTTCTGGAATATAAGGCGCACCATCAATGAACGTCTATTTTCAGGTCTATTTTCATAAAATACAGGCCAGAATTTTGGACACACCTTCTCATTCAATGTGATTCAATTCAATAATATTCATAAAGTTTTAATATTTCAATATTTGGTGGAATAACCCTGGTTGTTTTTAATCACAGTTTTTATGCATCTCCTCCAGTCTTTCTTTATTTTCATGACTATTTACATTATAGATTCTCACTGAAGCATCAAAACTATGAATGAACACATGTTGAGTTTTATGTACTTAACAACAAATAGGTGAAATAACAAAAAAAAAAAAAAACGTTTTATATTCTTTATATTCTCTATATTATTTCTTTAAAATAGCCCCCCTTTGCTCTGATTACTGCTTTGCACTCTCTTGGCATCATTCTCTCAATGAGCTTCTTCAAGAGGTGGCCACCTGAAATAAAAAGTTTTCCAACAGTCTTGAAGAAAGGAAGGAGTTCCCAGAGGTGTTTATTAGCACTTGTTGCTCCTTTGCCTTCTTCACTCTGTGCTCCAGCTCACCCCAAACCATCTGGATTGGGTTCAGGTCCGGTGACTGTGGAGGACAAAGCTCTCGGGGCTCTGGCAGCTGATGGCAAGCTGCATGACCGGGATTCAATTAACAAATTAAATTAAGTTAATAAACTTCATAAAATAAAATATGCAATATATTGGGATTATACTGTTTAATAAAGCAGTTAAATAAAGGTAAATTAAAACTATACCTTGTCATTATCATGTCATTAGACTGATCTCTATGGTCACTTCGCCTTTTGCTGCACCATATTTAAATTCATGATGTTACAGTAACACTAAAGTTTTGTAACGCTAAACTTTATCAATCCTCAAAAGCACAGTGCTGATTCTTAATAATTATTTTGCATGTAAATATTGGTGAAGCATTTCATTTATTGTTGTGCTGTTTAGGCCCCGCCCACTAGAAAGCAGTGTTGTAATCTGTCATTAGAAGATTCCACTGTTCTGATTGGATGAAAAGTAAACTTTACTTAACTCAGATTTAAATCGTAGTAGTTTTATACTAAGGTCCCTACTTTAGTGATCTATAGTGCACTGGTCAATTGCGTATCGCACAAAAGGCGTGTACTAATTCTCTTAATTAATTATGGGTGTGGTTAATTTTGGGTGTAACGTAAAATGAACCAATCAGTGTGCTAGTAGTCATTCCATTTAAGAGGCAGGTGAGCTCTGACTTTGGTGCGTTTGTATCTTAAGAGCGCGGCGCTTTTGAGCATCTCAGCAGAGACAGGTACTGACCTGTGTGTTCACACTGTGAAGATACACAGCAGGAATGAACCTATAGGAATGGACTCTAATGATTGACTGTTGACTGTTGTCAGGGTTTTAATCAGTCAGTGGAGCTCCTGTATTTTCCACCACCAAAATATATAGAAACACATCAGAAATGTACCTGAACACACATCACTTCCAGACCGCCAAACCATCAGTGTAGATATATTTCCAAACTCTGACGCTATTTTATACTTATATCATTGTTTTAGGTGGATATCCATCTCACTAGTATAGGATATGTATAGGTTTTCGCTGGATTACCAGCTTTTCAACCACATTAACCATCAAAAATCAGCTTAGATCATCTTAAAACAGCTACCAACTACAGATAGCCTTCTGTATTATTATAGCAGGGATATTTAAGTATGTAAATTAATTGACTCCTATAAATATTGTGTAAAACGAGGCTATATTTGTGGAATACGGCTCTTTCCTACAAATCTACAATTTTCATTCATTTGGCACACGGAAGCCCGGCCTGGGCTGAGTTTGTTTAGAATATTTATTATGTAGTTTCTCACGCAGCAGAAGTGCCAGTTCTAAATCATACACTGCACACTTGTGAATTAGAAAATACAACAGTGTTCTTCTCACGCGGAGCCGAACAGGTGGAAAGTGATAATTGGTTGGGCGTCAGAACTCGCCAAGCCTCTTTCTGAAAGCAGAGACTGAGGCGTGTAATTATCAGCCCTTATTACCTCCAGGAAGCTGGATCTGAGAATACCACGCCACAGTCAGACGCTCTTCTATTAACATCCACCACAGCCAACGCTCAGAGCTGTTAAAGGGAATAATGCTATAATTTTTTAAAGGTCTCCTTCTGCTAAAATCCACCTTTTCTTGTTTTTTTTTTTGTGAAATACTATAGGTAATTCTGTTTTCTTTTTCTTTCTATTATTTATTTTAAGATTATCCCATTTTCTGCCCAATTTGGAAGTCCTATTATCCAGTTGCCACTCATATAAAATCCCCCTATCACTAGTATAGGTATATGTCCCAACACTACAAAGATAAAAAATATATTCTTCCTCCTTTACATATGAAATCAGACTCCGCCTCTTTAACAACTGCCACCAATCAGTGCAGCATCACTAGGCAGCAACACAAGTGCTGTAAGGAAAGTGCCGGATCCCCAGCTCTGAAACATTAGCCAACAGACACCTGTAATAAACCATTATCAAAATGTGGGTGATGAAACGAGAGAGCGCCACCTGCTGTATAAACATTATATTTATTAGCTATATAATTCATGCCATTATAAATTAAACAATGCAAAATTAATTAAAACCTGCAGAAAAGAGATGTAAATTTGTTTGATTTCAAAATCAGAGTTGGTGTGTCCCTAATGCGAATCTTAGTGGAATGCTGTTTTTGAGTTTTGAAGCAACAAGCCAGTTCCGAGA
Source organism: Astyanax mexicanus (assembly GCF_023375975.1). Taxonomy (NCBI): domain Eukaryota; kingdom Metazoa; phylum Chordata; class Actinopteri; order Characiformes; family Acestrorhamphidae; genus Astyanax; species Astyanax mexicanus. Next base: position 2,669,385 of record NC_064427.1, read on the forward strand.
CAGCTTCTTCCCCCAGGCGGCCAGGCTGTGGAACAGCCAGTAGAACAGTGTTCTGCCCAACCCACCCCACTGACACCCATACAAACTCTGCACCCTGCACTTTACTTTACTTTACACTGCATCCATCAGACTTTCCCATATTATACAGCATTCTGCCCCCTGTACTCCCCATTTCCCACTCCCAACTTCCCAACTCATTCCTTACCTGCACTTACTCATAGTTATTTTGTCACCTACTGGACTATTTCCTTTACTCTGTGACGTGACAATAAAAATCTTGAATTTTGAATCTTGAAAAACATAGAGACAAAGCTTGCATCACTTCACACTTGAAACAAGCGGAAAAAAATAATCTCCTCAGGTTTTTCCCTTTCGGGTTTTGGCCCAACAAGTAAGTCTGGGGTGATGAAGTCAAGCGTCCAGCCATCTGTACTGAGCTCCAGCCAGCTGGCCGACCACTGAACCCCAGCGCAGGCCTGATATACCACTCTCTCAGACCGGAGGAACCTCAGCTCCTCAACCAGAGACTGAATCCAGGAGATAAAGCAGAGAGAGGAGGAGGAGTTGACAGTCATTGACAGTTTCTCGTTGATCGCCAACAAAAACTCTGTGATCAGCGACCAGTCGGAGAAGCCCAGCAACTATTTGGCATGCTAGATATCTGACCCAGTCTGCGACTGGGAGTCAATATGATCACAGAAAGGAGAACCACGTGTCCAAAACACACCCCCTGCATTACCAGAGCGCTGACCCTTTTATATCAGTAAAATACTGTTCAACACTTGAGGGAGCCAGTGAGTGAGTACGCTATGAATGTTGTAAATTGAAAAAAAAATGGTAACTAATTAGTAAATACTATTGAACACAGTAATTATCAGTATCTCACGCTGTACTTCCACTCAGTAACATCATCACTGCTGTTTCACTACAAAAAATCAGACCCGAACCCGAGCCCAACCTGCACCATAAACTGTCATTATGAGCCTAATTTAAACCCCACATTTATTTAATAAGTAAAGCGTTAAAACTGAGCTTTTTAAAACAGTTTTGGTCTGTTTGAATGAAAGAGATCTGTTCAGAATGATGTTATTTAACATTGCAACACTGAAGAAGCACAGACCAATTATTTAAGAAAAAGGTTTACTAACATTCTAACGGTACCACTTTAAAAGAAGACTACCTTTATAATGGGTTCATAAATAGTTTACAGTTAGTTTATTAATAGTTACTAATAAAGTTGTAAATGTCTTAAAATCATTAATAATCAGTTATAACACATACATAAAAAGAGTAACAATGATCTCTTGTTGGCCAAATAGGAAACCCACAGCCATCTATATTGTTTTCCTTTCTACGTGTGTGTTATAACTGATAATAATGCATTTACAACCTAATTAGCAACCATTAATAAACTAATTGTAAAGCATTTATAAACCCTTTATAAAGGTAGTCTTATTTTAAAGTGGTACCATTCTAACTTGTGCAAGTTTTTTTTTTATACCTCACAGACTATTTTTTGGATCGGGCACTGTTTGTTTGTTTGTTTGGGAACTTTTAGCTTCACACTTTTCCTTCCGTTTGGTCCCAGTTGTTTTCTCAGTCCAGTCCACGTCTCCAGTGTACAGTAAAGCCTGCGCCGTACGGGTTATAACTGAATAACTATGCTCTCTATATGAGCATTTCACTGTTACGGGTCCATGAAGATGCTCAATTAGACATTCTGTCCCTCTGATAACGGGTCCATTGTGTTCTGAAGGACGAACGGACCAGACTGCACACGGCACGACTGGGATTCAAAGCCGTTAATTGGTTGATTTATAAGGAGCCCATTTCCCAAACAGATTAGCCTCCTCTTCTGCACTAACAGTCACAGCTCCCCAGTGATGCTCATGCTAATGGCTAATCTGTGTCCAGGAAACTGGCCTGTAGAGAAATGCAGAGCTCTGTTCAGTGTGTGTTCAGAATTCAAGGTGTCACAGCCTGAGTATATAGTGCAACAGTCAATTATCTTGCTCGGCTTGAAACGTACAAAATGCATGTACTAACTGATATGTTTGAGTGAAAAGAACATTGTTGTTTTATTCTATAAACTACAGACAACATTTCTCCCAAATTACAAATAAAAATATTCTCATTTAGAGCATTTATTTGCAGAGAATGAGAAATGGCTAAAATAACAAAAAAGATGCAGAACTTTCAGACCTCAAATAATGCAAATAAAACAAGTTCATATTTATTTTCAAGTTTTAAGAGTTCAGAAATCAATATTTGGTGGAATAACCCTGGTGGTTTTTAATCACAGTTTTCATACATCTTGGCATCATGTTCTCCTCCACCTGTCATGTCCTGTCTGTTCTCTTGTCTGTATGTTCTCATGTGACCCGGCTCCTCTGTGTTTCATTCCCAGTGTTTTTCCACTCACCTGTGTTCATTTGTAGCTCCGCCCCTTCGTCCCAGGTGTTTCCTGTTCCCTGTGTGTGTGCACCTCTATTTAAGGTCCGTGTTCCATTTCCCCGGTGTCGATCCTTGTACGTTTATCGTCTGTCAGTGCTCTATGTGTTCCCCAGTTTCCTCAGTCCTGTTTTCAGTTTATTCCATGTGTATTTTGTTTTTGTTTTCGTTAATAAATCCCTTTTTGTTTGCATTTGCGTCCGCCTCCGCGTCCTCCCTGCACCCTCATCTGACACCACCAGTCTTACACACTGCTTTTGGATAACTTTAAGCCTTTACTCCTGGTGCAAAAATTCAAGCAGTTCAGTTTGGTTTGATGATCAGCTTGTGATCATCCATCTTCCTCTTGATTATATTCCAGAGTTTTTTTATTTTATTTAGCAAAATCAAACTCGTCATTTTTAAGTGCTCTTTTATTTTCTTTTTTTTTCAGAGCTGTATATATTCATTTTAAACAATTTTTATTAAAAAATTTCAAGATGTGTTCATAAATATTATTCCAAGAAATTTTGGCATATTTCTTTGTAATTTATTTTAATTAATTTATTTATTTAGACATTAGTACTGTGTCAGATTGCACTCTCGATAAACAAACACCCAAAAAAACGGATGTTTAAAAAGCGCTTGATCCACTATGCCACTATGATCAGGAAATTGCTGTGGTTCGAATCCTGGTCATGCAGCTTGCCATCCATCAGCTGCCTGAGCCCTGAGAATGCACAATTGTAGAGCCATGCTCTCTGGGTGGGTACAGTACAGTAGATGGCGCTCTCTCTTTCCCCTCATCACTCCTAGGGTGATGTGGATCAGCACAAGGCTGCGTCTGTGAGCTGATGTATCAGAACCGAGTCACTTAGCACTGTGATGCTACTTAGCAATGTTTTAAAAAAAGAGGCGGAGTCTGGTGTTTAGGGCATGACTAGTCATAGGAGGAGTCCTAATGAGTTTGTTGGGTAGTTGGCCTTATAAATTGGGGAGAATTTTAGATAGAAATAAATAGTAAAAAAAGAAAATGAATGAAAATTACTAAATTTAGATAGAAACTTTATTATATTTACAGTAGAATTAAAACAGCAGAGGAAACAGATCTGCTCTTCATCCAGCAGAGCTTCATATCATTATCTGCACTTTCTGACAGAAGTGTGATTATATATTCCCTACCCGACACATTCAGAACCACCTTCACGCCATCCGACCCGGCGCGACACTAACAACACAATCATTACACACACAGCCACGTTTCACCATACACCGACACACCCAGCGCCGCACAGCACACACACTGCTTCTACACGGCCGGGGAGCATCATACGCTTAGTTTCGCTTGTTTCTCGGCGAGCGAACGGCGGTTCTGCTGAACGAACGCGGTTAGAGCGAGCGAGCCGCTCGGGTTTCTCAGCTTAATGCAGTTTATATTTATATTTCATGTGTTTGAGGGGAATGTAATATACAGAACCGTGTTATATGAACGGGACGCCACATAAAACGTTTTTTACCAGTCTAACAAATAAGAGAGCACTTAAAAATGATGAGTTTTACCAATTTTACCAAATTGAAAACTTCTGGAATATAATCAAGAGGAAGATGGATGATCACAAGCTGATCATAAAACCACCAAACTGAACTGCTTGAATTTTTGCACCAGGAGTGAAGCAGCATAAAGTTATCCATAAGAAAGCAGTGTGTAAGACTGGGGGAGGAGAACATGATGCCAAGATATGTGATTAAAACTGTGATTAAAAACCAGGGTTATTCCACCAAATATTGATTTCTGAACTATTAGAACATGATGAATATGAAACAATACTTGTTTTCTTTGCATTATTTGAGGTCTGAAAGCCCTGCATCTTTTTTTTTGTCATTACAGTGTGGGCAGTGTGCCAAGTCCTGCTGGAAAATGAAATCCCCATCTTCATAAAAGTTGTTTTCAGCAGAGAAAAGCAAGAAGTGCTGTAAGATTTTGTGGGAAAACAAAACTGCACTGACTTTAGACTTGATAATAAAACACAGTGGATCAACACCAGCAGATGACAGACATGACTCTCCAAACCATCACTGATCATCAGTACATTTTATTTAACATTCTATTTGTAAATCAAGGGAGCAGAGTCTGGAGGAAGAGTGGAGAGACACACAGTCCAAGGTGCTCGAGGTCTAGTGAGAAGTTTCCACCAATCAGATGAGTTTAATGCTTCATTGTTTTACTGTGGAAGGAGTTTTGATGCAATTGAAACAGTAGACGCTAAGTAAAAATCCAAACAAAAAAATCCAAAGAAGTGGGTGTGGCTGAATAAGTTGTCCTTTTTAATGTGAGCTTAAATGCATTCTTGGTGATAAGCTCAGATATCAGTAACAGGAAGTGCTTGATAGCACCTATTGAAGAAAAAATGAAACCGAAACTTCACGTGAAGCGCTGCTCTTTTTATCACAAATAAATTAAGTGCATTAAAAAATAACTGATTTGTTGGGAAAAAACTCAGATTTGGTGAGAAAATCAAGTTTGGACCACTTTATGTTCGGTGTGAACGTCACTTTATGGATGTTGTGATTTTCTTTATAATACATTTTAAAGGATTCTTCTTCATTATGTCTGGAGTCGCTTCATTGCTGCAGATCATCGATGCGATCTCATCTATCGCTTCTCCTGAATTATTCACCACTTGCCAGCTGGGTGTAAGCAGTGTACTTTCATAAGATTAACATAATGTTTTTTTAAATATATAAAAACCCATCTGTGTGGATGCAGAAAGGTAATAAACAGTGTTTTTCCAGCACATTCTGGGCTTTAATGGACGCTGTTTGGAGCTGGAGGTGTGCAGGTGTCCGTGTGTGCTGGTATTTGACGGCATTAAGAAGCAATCATAATTTATTTTTAGCGGGAAAAGCGCTGAGGGGCTCTTAGAAAACCTCCCTACAGTCTAATGGAGATTAAGCGTGGGCACTAAGCCGCGAGGACAAAGCCTGCTGTGTACACGGGCCGAGCCCACCGACTCAGAACCGGAACAAACAGGCGAGATGGGCTCAACTGTACCAGAATCAAAGGATTTCACTGCGTTTTTGATGGTGAAGAGGATCCAGCCATTAAATAAATGATGCACTTTGACTACCAAAAGAAACAGACGCTCACTAAAAGCAACGTGGAGCAGACTGGGTGTCCAATATTGACTGAATGTTAGTGTACAAAGTAGGGCTGCAAGAAAGTAGCAGTATACATTTTTAATTAAGCAATAATACACTCGAGGTGCGTGTTTTAACGTGTATTATACCACAGTTAGTTCTGACCCCGCAATGTGATTGGCTGAGAGATTGGCGTTTTATGAGTGACATTATCAGCCAGTAATGCACTAAAATCACTGAAGCTCTCCATGTATCACTCGATGAAACGGTGCAGCGCTCACAAGCCAAATACAAACCAAATGCAATGTCAATATACAACACTGGGGGGCGCTGGATACCATAGACACTGTGCCTTAATGCTAAGCCATGTCTCCAATAGGCGGTGGAAAGACGCAAAGTGGTGATCCCACAAATAAAAAAAATGATTGAATCGCATTATTACACACATTATCCAGCCACCAGTATTTAGGTTAAGTTGTTATTATTAAAATAAAAGCTTAAATATATATATTTTCCAGTTAATATAAAGTATTTTAAGCTGAATGTAAGATTAACTCTTTTAATTCCGCTGGTCTTGCTGCTGGGAGGCGCCAAAGTAGGAACTTTTTTTTTTATTATCCTAGATAATATTAATTTCTGACTTTTTTGTGAACAAAACAAAAAAAAAGAGTTTTATTTCAACTGGTAAGTGCAGTGATGTTACCAGTTAGCAGCTCAACCTTGTAGTAGCATCACTACGTTTAAACAATCCGTGCCCGAGCACGCTTACGTCAGTACTCACTGCTCAGTGGGCTTGCTGTTGGTGTGCCGAATCCAGCACCCCCGCCATGAAAAGCACCCTCTCTCAGAAGCGTGTCGAGATAATCCGCTTTAACTTATTTAGAAATACACACCAAAATTCACAGTTATCTCAGTCACAGTTACATACATAGAAAAATAGAGCAGCTCCAGAGAAGGGAAGCTTTTCTGAAGGCGGTGCTGAATTCGGCACAACACTGCCATGTTTTTACAGGAACGTTGCATCACTGGCGTTCACACTGCATGCATACCGTGCCTGAGTCCATAAGAAATGGTGTGCTCTTCCTGTTCCTCATTAAGCAACACAGTGCCAGTAACAATGTGACCCTTTGGTGGAAAAAAGAGGCCATTTATTGAAACACAAAGACTGGATTTGAGTTGGAACCACCAGAAAAAAACGTCCCCCAGATAAAGAGATCGGCTGTACGACACAAACGCCAATATTTCAACATACATTCCCATTCATTTACCACTTGAGACGTTTATTCAGTTATATGACGCTCTGTAAATTCTAGATGTTTAAAGTCTGTGATGGACGATGATGTCGTTAAATGTAATACTGAGTATTTTTTTTTTAAAAGGCAAAATAAGAAGATAAACATTACAAAGATATTATTTGAACATGTACATTTCAAAAGAATATTTACACGTTGATGGAGATCATTATACACACCTTAGAAACGATTCTATTCAAGTCAAACTTTTTGGACTTTTAAGCGTATGTACAAAAAAACATCGGACAGCTCGGTCCGTCCTCGTCACCTCTTCATCTTCATCATCATCATCATCATCATCATCATCATCAGCGACAGTCGACTCCTCGAGGGGTGGAGGGGATTTTTTAGCGACGCCCCGCGAATATTAACGCCTCCGGGCTCGGCGAGGCATTTCTGTCCTCTGCTGGGCGGGGCTAGTCCGGGTCTCGGGTTTATCATATGAAATACTCTTTCTGGGTGTCGGTGATGATGCTCTGCGACGTCGGGTCCGTGTTGAAGGGCGTCTCGGGACTGTCGTCCGGTTTGGCTCCTTTAGACTCCGGCGTCTGACACGTCTCTTTCCGTCGGTACAGGAACCTCGCCATCACCGCCAGAGCGGCCAGGATCACGAAGATCACCACGGCGATCACGCCTGCGAACGAGGAAACAGGTTCAGAATCAATCAGAGGTTCAATCAGAGGTTTACGTTACCATGGAGATGAAGATGACAAGACATGACAAGACACGACAAGACAAGACAAGACACGACACGACACGACACGACACGACAAGACAAGACAAGACAAGATATAAGACATAACATACACAGTGATTCACTAAGACAGCTTGATGAGGTTTACATTACCATGGAGATGAAGATGGAAAGACACGACAAGACAAGACAAGACATGACACGACACGACACGAAACGACAAGATAAGACACAACAAGACAAGGCAAGACAAGACAAGACACAACAAGACAAGACAAGACAAGACAAGACAAGGCAAGACAAGACAAGACACGACAAGGCAAGACAAGACACGACAAGACAAGACAAGACACAACAAGACAAGACAAGACAAGAAAAGACAAAACAAGACAAGACAATATATATAATACATAAAATATACACACTGATTAACTCAGATTGTTTCATGGACATATGGCCAAAAAATACAAAAAAAGGGGGGGGCGTGGCTAAAACTGTAAATTATAATTTTATAATATTTATTAATATTTAAAACATCATAAAATAATGATCAGCACAAGGCTGCATCTGTGAGCTGATGTATTGAAACCGAGTCACTGCGCTTTCCTCCGAAGACGAGTTCAAAAAGAGGCGGAGTCTGACTTGAAGCGTGAGCAAAATTAGAAATATTTGAAATACTCACAGACGCAGCCTTGTGCTGATCCACATTAACCTAGGAGTGATGAGGGGAAAGAAAGAGCGCCATCTACTGTACTGTACCCACCCAGAGAGAGCAAGACCAATTGTGCTCTCTCAGGTCTCCAGATGGCAAGCTGCATGACCAGGATTCTAACTAGTATAATAATCAATAATCTCCTGATCATAGTGACACTACTTTAGATGTCTGAATGTTATGATAACACTGTATACAGACTTCAAAGCAGTTTATTGAAACAATATGATTCAAATGAATCGATGCAAATTATATCTGAGTTCTTTTATAGTTTCTTTTGATGTTTTCTTCATTCTGCTTGTTTTGTTTTTGTGTATTAATCTTTTATTTCTTTTGGTTTCTGCCTCCAGGCTCTACAGCACGACGTTAGCGTATGCTAGGCTTTAGCGGATTCAGACTAATCCAGCCTGAATCACGTTTACCTGCTGTCAGAAAAAGACATTTGTAAAATATATTGCTGTTCTTTGTATTCAGCTAAGCACAGCCCATTTAATTATGGCGGCTAAAAGAAATGTCTAATTGAAGAGGCGGAATACATCTCAACTCAATTTAATGCCACATTACTTCGCTTCTAAAAAGGACAAAGTATTTAAAGATAGTAGTAAAACTTCCATAATCAGCAAATAATTTCTATAAACGTTTAATTAGTTTTGGTGTCCTTTGTGGATTTTTCTTCCGGACAACTTCTCATATTCAGACGACATAAAAGCAGGAATTAATCAGCCCATTTCACGAAGTCAATGTCACGTCTCGACGTTTTGTGATTAGCTTTCTCTTTATAAAAAATGCTCTTTATAAAATGCTGTGGATACGAGGAGTCAGGTGACCTCAGCGGGGCCTGGAATCTAGAGCCTTTGAAGTCGACCTGTTATAATAATGACATTATCGTACATTATCGTACGATACGCGACCACGACCTCAATCAAATCTGTACTGACCTCAATATCGTCCTTAATACTTTTTTATTAATGTGAGAAAATCGAGAGAGTTGTGATGAACAGTGGTTCCATTTTATATACGTTTATTTTTAATAATATATAATAATTAAAGGTTCACTCAGCTATAAAAGGATGTAATTACCATATTATTAATATATTATAATATTTTTTAATGTCAGTGGTATTCATAGGACAACACACTGATACACCCACAGGACGCCGCCTACAGGATGCTTTCTAAAGGATGCTGCTCACAGGACGCTGCCTACAGGACACTGCCTCAAGGACATTGCCTACAGGACACTGCCCAAGGGATGCTGCCTGCAGAACCACTGCCCACAGGACATTGCCTACAGGACACTGCCCATAGGACACTGCCTACAGGAAGTTGCACACAGTGTTCCCGCAGGACAATACACACAGGATCCTGCCCACAGGAAACTGCTCACAGGATGCTGCCCACAGGACACTGTTGTTAAACTACTCTCGGTTCAGCAGGAACATTCAGGTGTTTAAGAACTCCAGCAGCACTTCTGTAACTTTTTTAATTATAGAACTGCAAATTACTCCTATATGATCTGATATATAGAGCTGAGAAATGGATATCATAGATATACAACTCTGGAAACTACTTGAATTTTTGCACCAGGAGTAAAGCAGCATAAAGTTATCCAAAAGCAGTGTGTAAGACTGGTGGAGGAGGAGAACATGATGCCAAGAAGCATGATTACTAATATTGTTTCCTGAACTCTTAAAACTCTTTATGAATATGAACTTGTTTGCCGTGCATCTTTTTTTTCTTTTATTTCAGCCTTTTTGTTATATCTCATTTCCTGCAAATATATATAAACATATAAATTGCAAAATCAGAGAATCTGATTCAGAAACTGGATTGATCTCTTAATGCTTATTATTATATTATTATATTACTGCCTACTTTAAACACTGATGAAAATTGGTTGTGCTGTTGTGAATCACACGTCCGAGCTGAGTTACTGATTTTTTTTTCCTCACAAAGCCCAGCGTTCAATACAGAGCTGATTGCAGTGCATTATGGGTTAAGAGAGATACAGCAGAAGGATGGGAATGATGAAGGAAGCAAGCGAGCGAAGGTTAGAGCAAACAAAAGCAAACAACAGCGATGGAGGAGCGAGGGAGACGAGGTGGACGACAGATTTGATGCAGGGATGATCGTCTTCTCATCCAATCAGAGCGAAGAGTAAAGATCACCATTACCTCCAATCAGAGCCGAGTCACTGCTGATTGCATTGACTACCGGCTGGCCTGTTCCTACAGTACCGAAGTGATCTACGGCAGAAAAAGAGAGAGAAAAAGAGAGAAAGAAAGAGAAAAAGAGAAAGAAACAGACAGAGCGTCAGCAGCACTCACACACCCGTCACCCCGTCACCACCGCTGCCACCGCTGCTGCCACTGCCGCTGCCGCTGTGCTCCAGTGAATAGTACATCTCCAGCCATGAAAAGGCAATAAAGCGCGAAAGTGGAAATAGAGAGAAGAAAGATTATGCAAATTAAAATTCTCTCTCATGCAGATTAATAAACTGATTGGCCACGTTTGAATCATTATGCTCTAATTTAATTAGGGAGTGGATGTATTCAGTCAGCCATTGATAAAGTTTTCTCTCGTTTTTTTTTTTTTTTTTTTTGGGGTGAAATTAGACTTTCAGTAAGAAAAACAACAAAAAAAATGAAAAGCGCGAGAGGAGAGAGATATGAAACTCACCTCTGTGTGCTCTAAATTTCAAACTAGCGTTTCTGAGATTCTTTATGCAGTTCTGAATTCTAGAAATGTGCTGTAAAAGCTTAAAACGTAAAGTTAAAACAAACTTAAAAATACTACTTTTATTTTTATTTTACATTTTGTTTTCCTACAGTGTAAATGAATAGTGAAGTGATCCAGACTATGAAGAAACACATACTGCAAGGAACCATGCAGTAACCTGATTAAAAATGTGTTAAAGAAGCCAAAAAATACTCTGTGTATAAGTTTTTAGGCGCAGAGGGAACTCTTGAACTTCCTTTCCTGGGGCGGTGAGTCCTGATGAGTGCCAGTTTCACCATTATAATGTTTTTGGTGGTCTTGCTTCTCATAATCTGGATTAGAACATTACTCTATAAATGTTCACTATTCACTGTATACCTGTAACTCTACCTCTTCACTACTTTACTTTAACTGATGCTCTCAAACACTTTATTAAGAGGCAAGAAATTCAAGTAATTAACTCTTGATGAGTTCAGCACAGCTGTTAACTGAAAGCCTGAATTCCAGGTGACTCTACCTCATAAAGCTGACTGAGAAAAGCTAATTCATCTAAGCAAGAGGTGCTACGTTTAAGACAGTAAAATATAAAACATATTCTAGTTTGTTTAACACTTTTTTGTTCACTAAATAATGTAATATGTTTTTCTCCATAGTTTGGATGATTATTCTACAATGAAGAACATTTTTAAATAATGAAATAATGAAAAAAAAACACTGATTTTAAGGTCCAAAAATTTGACTAGTACAAAATGTGAAACCTACTCTATTTTCTGAGTTAAGTTACATATGTTTTATGTCTGAATAAACTGAAATCAGTGTAAAAAAGGGGTTTTAGAGACATCTTCTATCTCTCTAATTTGGGCAAAGAAATCTAAAATTCTAATTTATACCATTACCCAGTACCACAATACCACATCTGAACTTCTTTGAGCTTCTTTATAGATTATAGATAGATACTCACTGGAGTATATAAACTGATTGTATAGGGCCCTAAAGATTTTAGCAATATTTAGGTGAGCTGTGTTTTTTGGTGCCAAGATAGCAATATGCTATCAGAAATGTACCTGAACACACCTCATTTTATAACCAGACCACCACACCCATCAGTGTAGATATATTCAGAAGCACTGTTGCTATTTAAACTATTCATTCAGGTGGAAGGTGTGAAAATAGACTTAGAATAGTTTTGCGGGGCGTAAGATAGCAATGAACATTGTGACACGCCTTGTACAGGGTGTAGGATAGAGCCTAGAGTGTTTCCCCATAGAAAAAAAAATTGGAGGTATTCTGATTGTGAATGCAGATGGAATTCACATGTGAAATCCAGGGGAAAAAATCAAGTAATACTCCATAGAGAGCTAATATTACCTCCCACAGTGGACAGTGCAGTGGGTGGTAATGATTGTGACCGGCTGTGTCTGGCCAGTATTGTCCGTCTGTCTGCGCATCCAACAGTTCAGAAGCTCAGTGCAGCTTTCACTCTTTTCTATATATATTCTATATTTCTGCACCTTTAGTCTTTAACTTTTTTAGATACAACCTCAGTGAATCTAAAAAAAACACTTTTTAATATATTATTCTATTATTATTACTTAATAATATTAAGCAAAGTCATCCAACAGACAAAATCCCCTTTGGTTACTCAAGCAACAAATGAACCAAATGAACTGCTGATGAGTTTCAGCTTTATTAAGTCACGCACTCTTATTAAATATTGCATAAGCCTGGTCAAATCTGAGTGACTGAACAGAAATGAAGGTCTCAGAGAGGCCTGGTCCACGTCCTGATGTCCACGTAATAAAACTCCAGATAGAGCAGAGCCTCGAGCAGAAATAGCATCGTCTCTGAATGAAATAACTCAAAGAGACGATGTGTAATTTTTAGTTGCAGTTATTGCAGCTAAGCTCATGCAAAAAGTGTTTAAAGGTGTTCAAATTATTATAGAGACCGTACATTTTTAAATGATGCTGCTTGTTAATAAATGAGCAAATAAATTAATGAATAAACTATAAATATATATATATATATATATATATATATATATATATATATATATATATATTAATATACTGTATTTATTTTGTACAGGGGTTGGACAATGAAACTGAAACACCTGTTATCATTTTAGTGTGGGATTTTAGGTTTCATGGCTAAATTGGAGCAGCCTGGTGTTCAGTCTTCATTAATTGCACATTGCACCAGTAAGAGCAGTAAGAGTGTGAAGGTTCAATTAGCAGGGTAAGAGCACAGTTCTGCTCTAAATATTGCAATGCACACTATAACATTATGGGAGACACACCAGAGTTCAAAAGAGGACAAATTGTTGGTGCACGTCTTGCTGGAGCATCTGTGACCAAGACAGCAAGTCTTTGTGATGCATCAAGAGCCACGGTATCCAGGGTAACGTCAGCATACCACCAAGAAGAACCAACCACATCCAACAGGACTAACTGTGGACGCTGTAAGAGGAAGCTGTCAGAAAGGGATGTTCGGGTGCTGTTTCGACCAGAACTGTCCGTGTGGACAATAAATTATTGTGGTCTAAAAGCTAAAAGGTGTTTCAGTTTCATTGTCCAACCCCTGTATTTCCAGTGCAGGAATGGAGTAAAATGAACTAAAAATGGACTGAATCCAGGCTGAATGCTGCTGCTACTGTGTTTTGCTGAGCTGCTGCATTAACTCAGAGTGAATCTGAAGCCGGTATGAATTAGCCGGCCGTACCGGAGAGCAGGTGGGTGGTCTCGGCTGCGTAGGGGCTGGATGATGAGGAGGATCCGCAGTTGGATTCCGTCAGCGGCCCGGTGACAATGACAGGACTGGTGTCTGGATATAGCAGCGCTGCCTTCAGAGGAGCTATGGAGTTAAACTGGACGACTGACAGGCAACCAGTGAAGCCCAGAGCGTTCAGCCGGGCGATCTCCGGATCCATCTCGCCCGATTCTGCACTCAAACACACAAAATCACACAGAGAGAGAGAAAAATATCAGCGAAGGAATACACAACATATAGTTTTTATTTTTACTGTCATAGTAGTATTATCACCTGAGTACTGACACTAGATAAAAAGCTGCAAAATACAAATACTAAAGATTATTTCTGTATGAAATGTCTGACAAAAAGACATATATATATATATATTCTAGACCTGTTTATAATTCACAATAAAATATAAAACACAATGTCAAACATACAGCTCTGGAAAAAACACAAGAGACCACTTAAAAATGATGAGTTTCTTTAACTTTACCAAATAAAAAAAAAAAAACGAAAGATGGATGATCACAAACTGATCATCAAACCAAGCTAAACTGCACACATTTTTGCACCAGGAGTGAGTAGCATAAAGTTCTCCACCAAAAGCAGTGTGTAAGACTGGTGGAGGAGAACATGATGCAAAGAACTCTTAAAACTCTTTATGATTATGAACTTGTTGTTTTCTTTGTATTATTTGAGGTCTGAAAGTTCTGCATCTTTTTTGTCATTTCAGCCATTTCTCATTTTCTGCAAATAAATGCTCTAAATGACCATATTTTCATAGAATAATCAGTTAATCAAATGTTACCAGGACATATGGAAACTTTGATTTATCTGGGCACGTTACTTTGAAAAAGTAATTAGTTATAGTTACTAGTTACGTCCCCAAAAAAAGTATTTTAACTCTTTAAAAAAAGAGTTATTAACGGAGTTACTTCACTATAAAAGTAACTAGTTACCAGTAATAGTAACTATTGCGTTACTTTTGTGTTACTCGCCCCATAGTCAAATAGAAAAATGACTAGTTGCACAACCACTAGTTTGCGCTATACTTGTTTTTTCCAGTCTATTGAACTGAAACAGCTCACACTGTGTGACTAAAGCACCTGAGCCTCGGCTTCCTGCCCGGAAAGGCTAAAGCTTTTAAAGCCGCGCCAAATTTTAACACACGCCAAATTTTAATGCCATTTTGTGGAACTTCTTCTCCTCCTCGCTGCGTTTAAATGTTTACTCTTGAAGAAATCTTTTCAGGAGCCTCCAGGGCTAAAAAAGACATTTCTCACCCATCATGCTCTATTATCCGCCCCTTTAAAAGAAAAAAAAAAGAAAAATAAAACACAGTGTCAACAAAAGCATAAGCAGCTTCAGAAGCTGCAGTCTGATGTTCCGGACCGCTGCTTATGAATATGAAAGCAGTCACCTCACCTTCAACCGTCTGTTTCCTGCTCCAGCTTTACAGCCGAGCGAGGGACTGAAACTTTGTTGTTGTAAAGACACTGGATACACTTTTAACAGGTGCTTCAGGCTGATATCTGGGTTATAAGAGGGACACGGGAGGGCGTTTCAAAGCAGAATTATGCAACAGGTTTGCATTTATAGCCCATTCCTGGAGTCAGTATATGGAAAAGTGCATTTTGAGCCTCCAGTTAAAAAGGACACGCTTTACACATGCATTTCCGGACAAGCTGAGAGATACAGAAGCGTCACTGAAAGTGAGAGAAGCATGTGGACTGAGGTAGTAAAGCAATATTACACTACTTGCTTCATTAAAAGGGTTTCTAAAATTATGCAAAACCTTGGACAATGACATGACATGCATTTCTTATGCCGTAGAACATAATTGAATAAATATACAGCTCTGAAAAAAAATGAATAAGAGATCACTTTAGTTTCTGATTCAGTTTGTCTGATTTTGCTATTTATAGGTTTATGTTCGAGTAAAATGAACATTGTTGTTTTATTCTATAAACTACAGACAACATTTCTCCCAAATTCCAAATAAAAATATCGTCATTTAGAGCATTTATTTACAGAAAATGAGAAATGGCAGAAAAAAACAAAAAAAAAAGATGCAGAGCTTTCAGACCTCAGTTCATATTCATATTTATATGTTCTCCTCCACCAGTCTTACACACTGCTTTTGGATAGCTTTATGCCTTTAACTTTAATTCACACCTGAGATCTTGTAAAACGAATGAGTCACATGACACCAGGGAGGAAAAATGGTTAATTGGGCACAATTTGCATAAACCGAAAATTAAATGGAAACATTGCAGTGTGTTGACGTGACGAAGCAGCATAAACACAGCGTCACACTTTCACATACTGGAACTTGAACATGGCACCTCATGGCAAAGAACTCTCAGAGGATGTGAGGTAGCCACTCTTTTTTTATACTGTGTTAAAATATTACAGTAGTGGTATATGATATTAGTAGGGGTTTGTGTAAGTGAAGTCTCTTCCCACTTCCCACGCCCTTTATCTCTCTCTACAGGAAGTGTGGGCTGATCTTCTGATCCCAGTCTGAAAACTGAAGGCAGATCTGAGCTCTGCCTCTTTATGAACTGACACAGCTTTATGAACGTTGTTCGGACGCTTCATGCATGTTCTGCGTTTGATTCAGTATTCATTACAGGCTGATTTGTTGGGGATGATCGATGGCAGGCTTTGCCGGGAACGACACACAATCCGACACACAATCTGCCGCCTCTCTAATCCCCTCCACGACACTCTATACGCAGGGTTACGGCTAATTCGCTCCCGGGCTCATGCTAACAACACAGGGGAGATCCGGATAAATATTGTGGCCAACAAACACGACAGCGGCACCCCCACCCCCAGGTTTCCCTTAACCCCACCCCCCCTCAGTCCTCCGTCCTCTGTTAAATCAGATCAGGGCGGATGTGGAAATCTGCGTAATTTGGTGAACTGCTCTCTGGGTAACAAGAATCGACCTAAAGAGTGAAACCCGGTTATGGCGAGTCGGAGAGAAGCGAGGGTCTCGGAGGATCGAACGCTTTATGAGAAAACGGCTAAAGTACACTCAGCCCAAAACTATGTGGACAGCAAAACTTAGCTCTGCACTCTGATGCTCCAGACTTTATGCATTATGGAAGCTTATATCGATTATAGTTTATTATTATTCAAATGCATGAATTAAAGCTGTCAAATCTACAGTATGTAAAAAAAGAATTGTTATTGCATCATTCTGTTCAGTATGGGGATACTTTCTTAACCTACTATCACAAGGTGAGTTGCGATGCTCATTGCTATCTTACCACTTCAGTTTCTGAATCAGTTTCTCTGATTTTGCTATTTATAGGTTTATGTTTGAGTAAAATGAACATTGTTGTTTTATTCTATAAACTACAGACAACATTTCTCCCAAATTACAAATAAAAATATTCTCATTTAGAGCATTTATTTACAGAAAATGAGAAATGGCTAAAATAACAAAAAAAAAAAAAAAGATGCAGACCTTTCAGACCTCAAATAATGCAAAGTTCAAACAAGTTCATATTCATAAAGAGTTTTAAGAGTTCAGAAATCAATATTTGGTGGAATAACCCTGGTGGTTTTTAATCACAGTTTTTATTTCATGCATCTTGGCATCATGTTCTCCTCCACCAGTCTTACACACTGCTTTTAGATAACTTTATGCTGCTTTACTCCTGGTGCAAAAAATTAGTTTCAGTTTGGTTTGATGATCAGCTTGTGATCATCCATCTTCCTCTTGATTATAATTCAGAAATTTTCTGAACTCTTAAAACTTTATGAATATAAACTTGTTTTTTTTTTGCATTATTTGAGGTCTGAAAGCTCTGCATCTTTTTTTTTATTTCAGACATTTCTCATTTTCTGCAAATAAATGCTCTAAATTACAATATTTTTATTTGGAATTTGGGAGAAATGTTGTCTGTAGTTTATAGACCACACTAGACCACACCTGCTTTAGAGAGTCCTATTCTTTTGGCAATACCTTCACTAGACATCAGCACTCCCAGACTAAAATCACAGAACTCAGTCCTTTCAGCCGTACAGAGAAATACCTGAATAACAGTTCAGCAGGTCAGATACAGGCTTCTGAAGTGGAGCTACAGACCTGCCAAAGGCCATTACCTGAGAAAAATTACAACTACAGCCAATCAGAGAACTCCACACACACCTCCAACCATCTCCAACAGACCAGCAGATCTCAGACTTACAGATGGATGAGACAAATTAAGCTGTTCCACCATGATGGAGGAGGTGTAGAAAAAGGAAAAATAGAGCATGAACTGAAGCAAATTGTTTCATTTGTCCAGAAGCGTTACGCTGCTCTGCAGAGAGACCACCTCAGTTTCTGAATCAGTTTCTCTGATTTTGCTATTTATAGGTTTATGTTTGAGTAAAATTAACATTGTTGTTTTATTCTATAAACTACAGACAACATTTCTCCCAAATTCCAAATAAAAATATTGTAATTTAGAGCATTTATTTACAGAAAATGAGAAATGACTGAAATAACAAAAAAGATGCAGAGCTTTCAGACCTCAAATAATGCAAAGAAATGTTTTAAGAGATCAGAAATCAATATTTGGTGGAATAACCCTTGTTGGTTTTTAATCACAGTTTTCATCATGTCCTCTACCTCCACCAGTCTTACACACTGCTTTTGGATAACTTTATGCTGCTTTACTCCTGGTGCAAAAATTCAAGCAGTTCAGTTTGGTGGTTTGATGGTTTGTGATCAATCATCTTCCTCTTGATTATATTCCGGAGGTTTTCAATTTGGTTAAATCAAGGAAACTCATCATCTTTATGTGGTCTCATATTTTTAGAGCAGTATATCTATATATAAATACAGGGAATAGCCATATTTGAGTAATGTTCTAATCTATATTATGGCAAGAAATACTCAACTAAGTAACTTTCAAAAATGAAAAAAAGTATCCTCAAGTGCAGTTGCAAAGGCTATCAAAAACTTGATGATGATGATGATGATGAAAATGGCACTCATCAGGACCACCCCAGAAAAGAAAGAGCAAGAGTATTCTCTGTTGTACAGGATAAGTTCATCAGAGTTACCAGCCTCAGAAACCACAAGTTAACAAACAGCTCCCCAGATAAGAGCCCCTAAATGCTTCACTGCTGTCCCATGACTTTTGGCCTGGAAGAAGCTGTAGAAAAAACGTGCATCGTTATCTACAGTCAAGGGAAATTTTCATGTTCATGGACTGAGAAAGCTGAACCACATGGACACTAAAACATTTAATGATCAGATGAGAATTTCAAAGTTATTTGAAGTAATAAAAGTAAAGCGATGCATCAACTTTAAGTAAACCGCACCAGCTGTTAAGCATGGTGGTGGGAGCATCTGCTAATTGATAGACTGTTAGACTGTACAAAGTGGATGAAACAGTGAAGAAGGACTGTATGTCCTCGCCAGAAATCTACAGTAATTCTGTCAAACCGTCGTCTCGACTGGAAAACGTCCAAACACAGCTGTGTGAAACTCAACAGAAGGAGCAGCAGGGACCTGTTTAATTACAAGAACAACAAAATAAACAAAAAAACTCTACACCTCTACCTAATAAAAGAGAGAAACAGCAGACAGATGGTCTCCGCTACCAGTTAATGGACATTTCCTGAGCCATTATGTTCGTCAGTGCGGTTTATCTCCACGCAAGAAGCAGAACTTTCTCAACAGTAACCATTTCTTCGCAAATGTCCTCCATGTTTTTTTGTTAGGGGCTCATTTACAACAGGTCTTAAGGCTAATTTATACAGTTTTAATGTGTGAGTATTGGAACAGTGAGGCTAAGCTATTTATTTCTGCTGTAGACTGAAAGCATTTGGGTTTATCATTTTAGCTTTTATTTCCAGTGATTAAAATCTGGATTTGATATACAGTCAGAAGATAGCACCTTAATAATAATAAAAAATTAATATTTACAGGTGCATGTAAATATAGAAATTACTTTATTTCAGTAATTCAGTTAAAATTCTGAAACTCAAATTATATTATTGTTAGGGCTCAGCCAGTTCCCGCAGCGGCCACCAGAGGTGGTAAGAAGGGAACCGGCTGAGAGTTCATTAGAACAGGGATCATTAAGGCCACCTGAAGCCAATCACGCGTCATCAGCCTCAGCTGTGGTACCGTCTTTAAAAAGGCGAGCTTCCAGCAGATTGATGTCGCAGACTTCATGCCCTGTGACCGGTAAACGGTAGCTCCACGGAGCAAAGCTGAAAAGAAAAAATAAAAGAAAGCCTGCAAGGCTGAAAAGAAAAGAAATAAAAGAAAGCCTGCAAGGCTGAAAAGAAAAGAAATAAAAGAGGTCTTGCAAGGCTGAAAAGGGAAAAAGAAAACAAAATAAGAGAACAGAAAATAAAAGAAAGCTTGCCAGGCAAGAAAGAAAAGATAAGGGAAAGCCTGCAAGGCTGAGGAGAAAAGAAAATAATTTAATTTTCTTGAATTTCTGTTACTATTTCTGTCTTTATTTTATTTCAAACAGAGGCATTATTTAGTTAGCTTTGTTGCGCCGAAAGGGCATTCTCTTGTTTATTTTCCCCTTTTTCTTTTATGCACACATAATTATAGTAAAACCGTTTTCGCTATATCTCTGCACTTGGCTCCTCCCACACCCCTACCATGATTATGAAGCTTACAGACAGTGAAATCCCAAAAATCAATGAATCAGAAAGTTAGAATATTATATAAGACCAAATCCTGCTGGAAAATGAAATCCACATCTACATACAACCATGTGTGTAGTCATGTGACTAAAATATTTGTTAATCATTCACCTTAACCCTTTAGAACCCTACAGACGGATTTTCCCTCCAAAATCTCACCTTGTGTTCTCAGCTTAATTACTCAGGAATCTCTTCACACATAAACATAATCCATATATGGTTAGAAAGGGCGGAGCTTACTCTTTCTAAAAATAGAGATCACATCCCAGTGCGGTAAAGCTAAATCTACAAGAAACTCATTGAGAGAAAAACACCTAAAAAAGTGAAAAATCTCCTTCCCCAACCAATATTATTTACCTTTAGTGCTTCAAACATATTTATATGATGTTTCAAACCAAATAATATCAGTAAATAAAGACTCAGTAAAAGTGTCCACAGAAAAAAAAAACAGTGTGAAACTACCTGCTTTACTCAAACTAAAGCTATGGTATGGTGTGCGCACTACTTTATATAGTTTTTATTATATTACTTGCACATTTTTACTAAATAGTTATATTGCACTAAACATTTTGAATATATATGTTTTCTTTGTGTGTCCTGATTAAAATGCTGGAAGGCTATAGGCTGCTCTGAGTGTCAGGTTTTTAATAAGTTAATCTATATGTATCCTAGAGGTGTGATTATTGATTATCGAGAAAAATAAGGAAATAAATCCGCCTGATGCTGTTTCTCCATGTATTTAGTCAAAGTAATAATTAATAAGTAATTTAATGAACTCAAATCATCAATATTCTTATGATTTTTAAACTCATAAACACTCTAGTCTAACCATTTTTGAAAATATATCTTAGGTGTGAATATATTTAAAGTCTTTACATTCAAAAATAAGGACAATTTTGACCAAAACATGATCAGTTCCAGGAAAATCTAACAATTCTGCTTCCTTTTACAAGGAAGCATTTTAAATGATGATATATTTGAGCAGCCGTATGTCTTCTGGAGTAAAAGAGATCAGGGCATGTGTCTGTCTGATATAATTACTGTGTTATAAGACCTGAAAGAGGAACTGAAAACAAAAACGAAGAAAAAACGCATAAAAACAGCCTAGAGTTCAAAGGGTTAATCATGATTTAAGGCTGTAACGAATATAAAGTTAATAAAAAAGATGTTTTTGGTGCATCATTTCATGTATATATGTAAATGCAATTCAACAGCTGTGTAATTCAGGATGCATCACTGAACTAAAATTGGAGGGCATTGTGTATCCGCACAAAACAAGATGTTCCGAGAGTTCCTGACTCATTTTAATCTTAAAACGGGCAAAATTAGCCTGTTTAGCAGTAATCCACTTTAATACAATCTGAGAAATACGTCAAAAACCGAGGAGGACCTGGAATAAAACATCTCAAGAGGCTCTCAGGGTCATTTCTAGTTTTTTTTGAACGGCTATAATTTTATAAGAGCACCTGCAGAAACCCTTTCAGTCGTTTCAGTCATTTTGTAAACAGCCTCTACATTTGTACTGATGTGAAGTGCCCCTATTTTACAATTATTGCAAATAAAATCCTTACAAAGTATTTAAATCTGCGTGAGCTTGTTATTCAGTGCATTTTATTAAATTTAACCTCAGTTATCTAGTTTCTTCCTCTAGTGAATTCTGCTTGATCATGTTTTTCTATTCTTAGATATGGACATTATACTGTTCTATATTATTATATATATTTTTTGAGTAATACGACCTCGAGTAAAGTTGTTAAACTGTTAAGCACAGGTTTCCCATTGGTTCATGATGCATCTATTCATTTATTTATACAGAGCACTGTCAGTGTGTAGTCACTCCCCCAAAGTTACATACATCTTCATTCTCTCTCATTTAGAAGCATTTTGTCCTTCAGTTTTGAGGTTGACATCACTTTGTTTCTAAACTGAAAGCAGAAGCATTTCTGAGTGGAGAAGAATATGGATAAAATATTGTGTTTAATGTGCCGGAACCACCATCCCTGCTAAGTTCTTCTTCTTCTGGCCACGTCACGCGTCTTTACGTACTTACGTCACACGTACAGCCTCTAAAAGAGGATCCGGCTCAGTTTTACTGAACGCGAGCGGCTGGTGGAGCAATGGAGACTTCAGAAGAGGAAACTCAGAGCTCAGTAGCTCATTCACTCATAGTAAAAACAAAGAAACGAAGGAGTGAAGATTCTGACTGAGCGCTCTCTCTCTCTCTCTCTCTCTCTCTCTCTGACTGAACATAACCTGGAATCGGATTCATCCGCTCTGAAAGGAGACCGCATCACACCCACCCAGTTTAAAATGATTCTTCTTACGCATGCTTGGTGCAATTACCCTTTCTAACCAGAGAGGGCACTAAATTCCCTAAATCCCACAAATCCCAAAACTTACGGACATCAGCTTTAATAAATCAACAGTATTTTAAAAGTACATTTCTACAGTCAAAGTGGCTAAAAAAAAAAAAAAAAAAAAAAAAAATATATATATATATATATATATATATATATATAATTTGAATTAAAGCACCAGCAGAGACCCTTTTAGTCGTTTTAGTCATAAACAGCCTCTACATTTGTAATGATGTGAAGAGCCTCTATTTTTTATGATTAAAGCAAATAAAAGCCTTACACAAGTATTTAAATCTGCGTGAGCTTGTTATTCAGTGCATTTTATTTAATTTAATCTCAGTTATCTCGTTTTTTCTCTGGTGAATTCTGCTTAATCGTGTTTAACGCGAGCACGGGGTCTCAGTTTCGGAGACTAAACTCAGTGTATAATGCGCAGCTTCTATTTTTAGATGTGGACATTTAACTGACCTATTTATTTCCACTCCAGACAGCAACTTTAATGCAAAATTGAAAGATTTTTCCGTCTCTGAAGTAAACAGACCTCTGGAATATCTCGCCCTTAAAATATCTCATTGCTTGTGCACTCGCTCCACTGAACAAACAAGCTCTGGATGCATTTGCATTGTTTTTTCCCCCCTTTATTCTTTTCCCAGACGTTTGGCCTTTCCGGTACGGGTCAAAAACTCTAAAAAGCACATAATAATACAAAATGATCAATTATAAGGACATTCCATCTGCGTTCCTCTGATGCCGGCGCTCGGCTCGGACGCTTTTCTCCCGTCGTGTGTAAAAGCTCGGGACTGTAAGCTCTGTACTTTCAACAATCCAGCTCTTTTTATTATTGAGCGCTCGCTAATAGCCCAACCCAGACGCACGGTCTGCAGCGCTTAATGGCCTTACTCACCGTGTACTTTCCCAATAACCACGGCTTTGATGGCATTGAAATCCACGTCTGACGTCAGGTTGAAGTCTTCCCTCGCTTGTTGGTCAATCTGGAGAAAAAAAAAAATATATATATATATATATAATAAGAATTAATTTAAAACATTAGTGCTGTCGCTGTTCACTGTCACTGTTCTGTTTTATCACCTTATCTTACAGAGCCTGGTGACAAATTAGCATTAAATCAGGAGTTAACAGATTTTTATAATAGATATTTTTTATTATTTCAATTAATCATTGCAGCCTTAATAAACACAGTGACATGGTGGATTAGTTTTTTATTCATGCTGGAAAAAGAAATCTCATCACTATCTCTCCTTCTCACCTTCTGTCTCCCTCTTTCTATCTATCTGTCTTTCTCTCTCTCTCTCTCTCTCTCTCTCTCTCTATCTCTCCCACCATATCTCTCCCTCAGTCTTTCTATGTTCCTTAATCCCTCTCTTTTCTTCTATCTCTTTTTCTTCCCTCTGTATCGCTCTGTCCATATCTGTCTCTCTCCCTCTCTTTCTCTCTCTTTCTAGCTGTCTTTCTGTCTCTCCCTCTCCCTCTCTCTCTTTCTCTCTCTCCCTCTCTCTCTATATCACTCTCTCCCTCTCTCTCCCTCCCTCTCTATGTCTCTGTTTCTCTCTTTCTCTCCCCTCTATTGCTCTCTCAATATCTCTCTTTCTCTCTCTCTCCCTCTCTTTCTCCCCTCTCTATTGCTTGCTCCGTCTTTTTCTTTCTTTCTCTCTCCCCACCTTTCTCTCTCCATCTCTCTCTCTATATATATATATATCTCCATTATCCTGTGTAACAGAGGTAACTCTTGCTCTTTCTTTCCTATGCCGGTCCTGATGAGTGCCAGTTTCATCATCATAAACTCTTGATGAGTTCGGCACAGCTGTTAACTGAAAGCCTGGATTCCAGGTGACCCTACCTCATAAACACTTTGTTTACTAAATAATTCCATATGTTTTTCTTTATTGTTTGAATCAATTTAGTATTAATCTATATTGCTGAACATTGTTGCCAGACACACCACACATGATTATACTTCAAAATATCAAAAATACATTATGAATAATCACAGATTTCTGTGATTAATTATTTTTTTTAAGTGATTGAACTGCTTATATGAATATATTTCCATTTTGCCAATCTTAAATGAATTATATAATTTATATTTTAAAATCCTTAGAGAAGTAAACACCTAGTGAAATCTCAATATAAAGAAAATAATCACGATTAATCATATATCAAATATTGATGTAATTAAGTTAAATATAAAGATCTATTAAACATTAAAAGACTGCCGAGTTGAAGATGATTTTGGTGTGGTATATAGTGATCAGAGAGCTGCTCCTCCACAGTGTTTTAATTAAAGCTGCTCTTCACTCTGGTTTAAAGCTGCTGCCCCGTAGTGCCGTGCCTCTCGGGGGGTAACGGTGGTCGTGGGGTGGTTGGTGGGGTGTTGAGACGTGCTGGACTGGCTTACATATCTGAAATGCGATTATGGGGAAGGCTTAGACTAATTGGAGGGGGTTATCTGCTGAGCAGCACTCTGGCACAGCCCTGTTTCAGCACTGCAGAGCAGATTGCCTATTGACTGCCCCCCACTCGCCCACTGAATGATGAGGATCCACTCCGGAGACTAAATCCAGGAAGAAACGGTTAAATAAACATTTACTTCCAGTGTGAAGCTGTACTGTACATGATCCTCCAACAAATTCATATCATAATATATATATATATATATATATATATATATATATATATATATATATATATATAAAATAAAGCTATACATGAACACATGCTGAATTATTCTGTAAACCGTAAACTGTTTTAAACAAACCAGAATATGTTTTATACTTTCGATTCTTCTAAGCATCACATTTATCTTTAATGACAGATCTGCACCCTATTGGTATTTTAATCTCAAAAACAACCAATCACATGGGATACAACATCAACCACCTGACAACCACCCCAGACACCATAGTTACCATCTGGAGTAATGTACCAACTGCCTAAAGACCACCCAGCAACATTTTGAAACACACTGTACGATGCATTTAGAAAGTAAGCAAGCAACATCCCACCAAAAAACCTGGCAACAACCTAGAAACACCACAGAAACCACCAGAAATACCATATTAACCACATATCAGTTGTTTGTTTCCTTTTCAACAGTTTTCGACACCACTGAGGTCATTCCAACTCTCGACTCTCTTGCCTGTTTTTGGTATTTTATCTTGTGCAAACATTTTATTGGACTTTTTCCTCATGGAAAACAGTGGAATCTAAATAGCACACTAACAAATGTGAATGAATATGCAATAAGGCTATGTACATTTTTTTGTTTTATATAAAAACATACTATTTATGTTTTATGTATTTAGTAGGGTTTCTTTTACCTGATCCAAACTTGACTTTTTTTTTTTTTATGTAGAAAATCAGACCTGGGCAAAGCTTGAGTTAATTTTTAAGACGTTGCTTTTAATTTTTATTATTTATTATTTATTTTTTATTGCATTTATTAACACTGAAGGGGACACCTTCTCCACAGCGAGGACAAGGACAAAACACCCTGACAAAACGGCCCTGACTGAAGCAGTTTGTCAGTTTGTTTAGACGAGTCGTCAACTTTGTGGCCGAAAACGTCGAACTCAAAAAAGCTTTTCCAAAAAGCTTCAAAAGTGCCCTTCAGCACCAGTCAAAAACACAGCCTTCATATCTTCATAAAGTGTGTGAAGTGTGCATCTCACCTGAACGCTGAGGCTCTCTGAGACTCTCCTGATGGACACTTGGTGCAGCTGCCCGTTGGCCAGGTTCCTGGCGTTCGATTGGAACACCTCGGCGTCTCGGTTACTCTGCAGTTTGTACTTGACGTCCAGATGCCCTTTAAAAAAGCACAGATCATCCCGTTTCACTTTAAAGCAGAGGACACTGGAGTAAACTCAGCACTCAGCAGCAAAGTCACGGAGACGCGGTACTGATGTTTACGCCACAGCAACACCATCAATATGCGCTAACGGTAACTCGTATTTACACGACTACAAAGCTGACTTTTTAAGAGGATTAATAGTTAATCCCCTATCAATAACACATACTACAACAAATTCATTTTCATCATTTCAGGGACTTAGCAGCCTGAGCGCCTTTCTTTCTGTGAATCGAGAGAGTGCAGCATACGACAAATTCAGTCACTAAAAGTAAAACATACGGAAACTCAGAGCATCATGAGCGTCATTCAGAAAACCTTCGTAAAAACATAAGTTTTGGTGAACTTCCCTCTTATTAAAGCTAGCTATAATTTTTTTTTAAAGTGTACAAAAACAAAATATAATAAATTGAAAAATCTCTAAAGATGTCATGTGCTTGTAACTCGTGTTGAGAACCATGAGCAGTAATGAAACTTGGTGGGTAGTCATGCTAGATTGTTATGGAGTGTCACAGAGTGGCACCGGATCATCTTCACTGAACTGTACACGGACTTTCTTGTGCATCAGCTTCAGAAGAGGCTCCCTTCTAGCACAGCGCCATGCAGATGGAGTTAACAGAGTGCGGTGTGTGGTGAATGGGCTGAAAACTGCAGACTGACCTCCTACTTCTTCAACCTCTGCAGTAATGCTGGCAGCACTCATGATCTATTTTTTAAAGCCAACTTTTTGGTCGACCCTAGGGACGGCTGTTCTGAGTGCAACCTGTCTCGAAAATTACCGTATGACCTTGGCTATTGTGCTGTGTGTTAGTTTTAGGATGTTAGGAAACTACTTATAGCCTAGGCCATCTTTGTGTAGAGTAACAATTCTGTTTCTGAGGTCTGCAGAGAGTTATTTGCCATGAAGTGCCATGTTGAATATCCAATGGTCAGTTTGAGAGAATTTTACGCAAAATATCAAAGTTAACAGGCCTGCTCCCTTGTAACTTTAACCCTAAATCTTTGCTGCCAGTGTTTTAGACATTAATGGCCCATATCCATGTCTAAATTGTTAATATTTTATAGTTCCTGGTTTTGAATAGCATCTGAATCCCTCACTTCCTTCTGTGTGCAACTATTTTATTTTTTAATCCATCCATGACTGTGGCTTCGTGTTTCTCTGGTGATTATAGAGTCTCAATATTAGTTAAGACTGGGTTGAAGCTAAAAAGCCGGGCTTTAGCGCAGCCGGCTGAATAATCCATCAGCATCCGCTGGATTTATCAGTCTGTTTGAGAGGAAGAGGGAGATCTGAGGAGCTCTGGAGAAGTTTCGCTTGAAATGAGAGTCCAATAAAACAGCCTGAAGCTGATTGGCCCGTGCCTGATGAGCGGGTCAACACTCCAGAGGCCCAGCGTCACCGGACACATCTGACACGGGTTCGAGTTATCAGCTGTCAGGAGGAAACTCGGGGGATCTTCAGACTGTCAAATGAGCCTCCGGAAACTTCTCGCTAATTGGACTAACAGGTATTAGTGCCACGCACCAGCGCTCCATTCTTTGAGCTGTCTATATCGACTGGGTTCAGTCCAACGAGGTTGTGATGGCTATGAGGCTGGAAGTGCTAAAAAAATACAGGATAGACCAACAAAGGGCAGATATTATTATTATTTATTATTATCTCTATTATTATTACATTCCTAATAACCTGAACTATTGCTGCCGAAACAATTAATCGAATCACAATAGAGGATGTGTAAACGCAAACTGTTTGCAGGCTTTCTTGTGTATCAGCTTCAGAAGAGGCTTTCTTTTAGGACAGTGCCATGTGTGACCTATGGTCTGAGCACTGCAGGCTGGCCTCCCACTTCTTCAACCTCTGCAGCAATGCTGGCAGCACTCACGCAACCTCTGCATGTTAAGCTGAACACTTGGACTCAACTTCTTTGGTCGACCCTGGGGAGGACTAATCTCCCCAGTTGGAAAATGAAATCCGCAACTCCATAAAAGTTTTCAGCAGAGGGAAGCATGAAGTGCTGTAAGATTTTTCTTATAACTTTAACGCAGATGCGGATTTCATTTTCCAGCAGGACAGCAGGCACACTGCCCACACTGCGAAAAGTACCAATTGGTCTTATGTAATATTTTATTTATTTTATTTTTTTTTATTGGCTGTAAGCCATAATCATCAACAATAAAATAAATAAAAGCTTAAAAAAAGAACAGAAATTGAACTGAATTACTGAAATAAAGTTTAATTAACTTTTTAATGATACTCAGATTTTTTGAGATGCACTAGTGCACTTATATAGAAAAACTACATTTTCAACTCCATCTCCAAAACAGCAACTTTACAGAAGAGAAATAAAACCCTCTTTGGAGAAATTCTATTGGTCCGTTCATCAAAAAATTCAAAAACATTTTGGACACAGCTTAAGGAACAGTTTGTGTGCTCAAATTAGGTAGTAAACTAAAAATGGACATTAAGGACAGATGTTATATATTCTATAGATATAGGCTATATAATACTGTACAGTGTAATAAACTGTTTAATATTTAATAATACAATTTCCTAAGCAGGATAAACAGGATATATAGGGTGTCCCAATACTTTTGGCCATACAGTGTATATAAATTAAGTGTACTGAGTGAGAGATATAGAAATAGATTATAGACACCAGCTTTTCACGGATCATCTAACGCTCCGGATGCTTAATGATCTCACGCAGATGATCAAGCTAACTAACCCAAAAGGTCATTGCCTTAATGATGACTGGAAAGCTGTTCCTCCATCACTAAACATCAGTAGCATACGATTAGCGCTATACGATTAGCGCTATACGATTAGCGCTATACGATTAGCGCTATACGATTAGCGCTATACGATTAGCGCTATACGATTAGCGCTATATGATGCACGCTATCAGCCGGAAGCGCCTCGCCTCGGGGGGTGGGGTGTACAGGGTTCGGCTGGTTCTCCCCCTCTCTTTCACGGGTCTCGAGAAAGCACAAAGTAATTTACCGGGCGAGAATGGAGTAGCGGCGACGGCTGACGAGTCGCGCGCCTTAAGAGACCCGGAGCCTTCGCGCTAATCCAAATGAATGTGCTAAGCTGCACTGAGTGAAATGAGGGGGGAGATTAGCGAGGTTTCAGACCGTTCCTGTTCAGCAGGACGGCGAGGTACTCTCTGTAGTAGGAGCTGACGTAGAGCAGCAGTGCGGGAGCCTGGCCGGTCCTGAAGCTCAGCGAGACGTTCTCCCCCTTCAGCGTCAGGTCGGAGTAGATGGAGGACGACTGGGAGCTGGAGTTCCTGTTCAGTTCGTACGGCTCCTTGAAGGTGTAGGCCACGGAGGTGCCGGGTCTGAAGTAGGCGGAGACCTCTGGAGGAAAAAGGAGTGAGAAAAAGAAAGTACATTTATTACTCTGTAGGTAGAATTATAGATAATGATAGTAGGGTTTAATAAAATACTTGTTGAAGAAGCATCAACTCAAACATTTTACTCTTTAAGTAAAACCAAGTGTTTAAAAAAAAGTACTGCTTTTAAAACTACTTAGGATCCTATAGAGCACTATACCCCCCCCCCCCCCCCCCCCTCCTCAAATCACATTTTTTGGTCGATTTTTAGTTTACTACATAATTTGAACAGACAAACTGTCCCCTACACTGTGCCAACATTTCTTGATGAATGGGCCAATAGAAACTCTTCAAAATTACCTGAAATAAACTCTTTTTACATTGACCTCCATTGAAAGTTTACAAGGTTTTTCCTCTCTCCTGTAAACTTGTGTTTTGGAGATAAGTGTTTTTCATTGGACAGCGACGATATGAAAATGAATGTATTGTAATTATGTATATATATATAATTAGTATATATATACTAATTTTAAATCAACATTTATATATATATATATATGTATGCGTTTCTTTATTATTTTCATGAGTATTTACATTACAGTAGATTCTCACTGAAGGCATCAAAACTATGAATGAATACATGGAGGTCTTTTTATGTAAAAAAGAGCTGTACTCCACAGTTACCGGTCCTGAACCCAATGCTAAACACCTCTGGGAAGTCCTTCCTTTAAGACTGTTGGAAAACCATTTCAGGTGGGCACCTCTTAAAGAAGCTCATTGAGAGAATGATGCCAAGAGTGTGCAAAACAGTAATCAGAGCAAAGGGGGGCTATTTTGAAGAAACTAGTATTATTTCACCTTTTTTTGTTAAGTATATAAAACTCCACGTGTTCATTCATAGTTTTGATGCTTCAGTGAGAATCTACAATATAAATAGTCATTCAACTAAAGAAAACGCATTAAAAAAGAGAAGCTGTGACTAATCTTTTAGCCTGTACTGTATGTATAATGAGGAGGGATGCTAAAAACTGTGACCTGCTGTTGCCCACCAGGGGTGTGGATTTGACACCGCTGTGTTAAAGTGTTAAAAACAATAAAAAAGGAACACCTGAGAAGAACAGCTGCTCTCTCGCTTCTTCTCTTACCTTTGTGGCAGAAGGTGCCGGAGTACGGCGAGGCGCCGCAGTCGCAGGCGAAGCCGTTATACTTCTCCACGCAGCGGCCCTGGTTCTGGCACAGCCCCCCGTAGCTGCTGCAGTGTCCCGGGCAGCCGGGCCGGACCTCGGGGGTGATCTTGGCCCGTTCCTCAAGATCCAGAGTCTTCCCGTTCAGCTTCAGAGAGCGGATGCACCCCAGGAAGCCCTTCTGCCTCGAGGCGGTTCCTCCTGAAAGAGACGGCAGAAAAAAGACATGAGCCTTTTTCCCTTTTTATCCTCCCCCGCCAGCCGTCGACATGACGGGCGCCGCCGCGGCGCGACTCCGTCACCGCCCTCTGTTCTCTCAGAGCTCACGACTGTCAAGCTCAAGACTCTTTCTTTTTCCCTCGTTTTTTTCCCGTTTATTTTTTTTTAAAGGAAAGCAGAAGCCATTTTCAAATGACAAGATGATGAAAACAAAGTTGTGGGCGGAAAAACGATGCAGAAGGCGAAGCCGGCTTTTGTGGAGCCGCCCGTCTTCTGTCTCTCTCTCTCCTCGCCGTGCCAGCAGCTCCTCACAAAGTTCAGGCCTGGCAGGCGAGGATTGTTCTCCGGATCCGAGCGAGCCGTTCGAAGCGAATGATCAGCAAGCTCTTTTCTTTTGTAGCGCCGTGACAAAGCTCCTGTCATTCTCAGAGCCTCCCATTCAGCACCTTGCTGTCCTTTGTGTGGTAATTGCTGCGAGGAAAACATCGGCGTCTGGATGCTGCGGCGGCGACTCGGTGGATGGTGGTCTATTGAAGGTGCGCCGCGCCCGGTGGGAAAACGAGAACTCCCGAGAACTCGAGTAATTCTGGACTGTCTTTGGAGTGTTGTGTTTTCCCGTGCTAACGTCATGCTTACGTCATGAAGCAATAAATATAGCAAGAAAAATATAAAAGCCAGACTCAGATCAGATCTGGGCCACCTTTCCTGATTTGTGTAAGGCCTAGTCTAACTTAGTCTAAGACTGTTGTCTGAATTAATTGGTTTGGGTTGATTTGGCTTGGATTAGTTTGGTTTAATTCTGTTTGGTTTGGCCTAACTTGCCTTGGATTATTTTGGATTGTTTGGTTTGGTTTGATTGGTTTAGTTTGGTTTGCTTTGCCTTGGCTTGGATTGGTTTGATTT
Organism: Astyanax mexicanus; assembly: GCF_023375975.1. Lineage (NCBI taxonomy): Eukaryota > Metazoa > Chordata > Actinopteri > Characiformes > Acestrorhamphidae > Astyanax > Astyanax mexicanus. Next base: position 2,701,661 of record NC_064427.1, read on the forward strand.
GGTTTGGCCTTGTTTGGTTTGATCTGGATTAGTTTGTTTTTGTTTGATTTGGTTTGCCTTGGATTAGTTTGGTTTGCCTTGGATTAGTTTGGTTTGCCTTGGATTAGTTTGGTTTGACTTGGTTTGAGTCGACTTGCCTTGGATTAGTCTGGTTTGGTTTAGATTAGATTAGTTTGGTTTGGTTTGGCTTGGATTAGTTTGGACTGCTTTGGTTTGCCTTGGATTAGTTTTGTTTGGCTTGGTTTGAGTTGATTGGCCTTGGATTAGTTTGGTTTGGTTAGGTTTGGATTAGATTACATTAGTTTGGCTTGGCTTGAGTTAACTTGCCTTTGATTAGATTAGTTTGGTTTTGCCTGCATTGGATTAGTTTAGTTTGGTTCATTAGTTTGATTTGGATCAGTTTCATTTGGATTAGATTAGTTTGGTTTGGTTAGGGGCTGGTTTAGCGTGGCTTGTCTTTGATTAGTTTGGTTTAGTTTGATTTGGCTTGGATTAGCTTGATTTGGATTAGTTTGGATTAGATTAGATTAGTTTGGTTTGGTTTGACTTGGATTAGTTTGGTTTGCATTAGCTTGGTTTGGATTAGTGTGGTAGAATCTAATTTAAGTGGACCACCCTTTTGAGGGACTTCCTTCTCCGGCTCAATCAATCTGTATTCATTATGTTTGTCTTCAGCAGATGGACGGGCTCTTTCTCGTCTGCTGTCTCAGTAAACCTGATAGTGAGCTGGTGGTGAGCGGTACACACGTCTTCAATATTTGCTATTGGATTAGGTGTGGTTATCTGCTCTTGCTTTCCTGGGCTTTGATTTTTCTTATGGCCTGTCCTGCAGAGAGTCTGATCTCACGGGGAATTTCAGCATTTACTACAGATTTCTGCATCATTTAAGAATTTGAGAAAACAAAAACCCCGACTCTGAACCTTCAGCTGCTGTTCTTCTACTGAAGGTGTAGGAAAATATTTATGACTCCGTCACTCGTTCTGTCAAAGAAACGCCACCGACTGCAGGAACTCACGGCAGTGTGTGTCAGTGTTCCTCAGTGACAAGGACAAATTAAAGCGTAACAAAACGTATGGAAAATTTCACGCTAATGCAATTCAGAAACAAGCAGCGTCGGCTGGAATGAATCAATCTGACAATATGAATCAAACAGTACAGCATTAATATTCAGTAAAATCACACTCGCTGTGTTCATTCCAGACTCAAACCAACTGTCAATTTAACTCTTACAGCTTTACTGTGGACCGGATCTTTCGTTGGGTTCGTTTTCTCCTGTATTAAAATTCTCTTTTAACTTTTTTTTTTTTTTTGCCTATTTTTCATGGCACAAACACAATGCACATTTTTTGTACCCGCAATCTCCAGACTCCGGACTACGATACCCAAAATGCATCTTACACTGACATCACTTCCTCATGCGTTCACTGTGCAAACACTGCACACGACACTACCAGAACGTTAATCACCAGAATATTGATTGCACCTGTTTATCACCTCCCTATAAATACAGAGTATTGCAGGTTCTCCTCTTTACAAAGCGTTTTCTTATTGCCTGTATTTTTTTGCCATTCCCATTAAGACCTTGTTTGTGTATACTTTTGACTCAAAATTATCTGCATGACCTTTGAACTGATACTCATTTATGGTATGTTTATTCTCCCTGGCTGCTGGTTACCATTATTGACCCTGCTTGTATTGACTTTCCCTTGTATCCCTACTTTATTTAATAAAGTCTGTGATTCTCATCTGTGCATGTTCGAGTCCTGATTTTTGTAAAAGCGAAAGTTTTTGTCTGTTGCTTTCCATCCAATCAAATATGTCAATTTTGATCACTGAAAAAGGAGCTTTTTAAAAAACACTTTCCAAGATGTAAATCTCTGAAAGCTCTGTTTTCAGTGTTTTCATGCATGTTTCTGGCTGAATCCTAAATACCTCCTTACTCACTATATAGTAAACTAGTATAAAGTCATAAAACCACAGCATCTACATGCAGATATTAGTAGCTTTCAGATTTCCACATATCAATAAATATAAATACTACTTTATTACTAATATATAATGTTCTGTTCACTGTTAGAATTTGTAATTTCCTGACTTGGTTAATGCACTAGTGAACTACATAGGTAGCAATGTGTAATTTGTAATTGAACCACTATGATTCCTTCTCTTCCTTCTTTGTGGCATGTTGATGTCTATTTTTATGGAGTACCATCATAGCCTACAGGACTAGCATGCTCATGCAAGCATTTTCTTCTGTGTGTGGATGAAAATATGAACTCCCTCGTGTTATAAATAAAGATATTTTCATCCACACACACAGAAGAATGAGATAATCTGCAGGAATAGCCTGATACCATTGAAATCACAGAGAGGACAGCTACATGCATTTAATTAGCTTTTAATTTGATCTTGCTACAGTGCTAAGATAGGCTTGGCTTGGCATTACTAAGCTGAGCTATGATAAACTAAAACGAGCTAAACTAAGCTAGGATTAGATAAACAAAAATTAGGCTAAGATAAGATAAGATAATGTCAAATTTTCCCCATGTTTTCCAGGCTGTGGTCTGATCTTTTCTACAGCACACGAGTCTTTTTAACATCGTAAGTTTGAGAACAGCTCCTCTTACCTACGAACAGCTGGCTGTTGAGCTGCAGGTGGATGTGTCCGTCAGCGGGGGCTTTCTGCACCGCCCCGGGGTAGTTATCCACATGGAGCGAAGCCTCTTTAACGTTACGCTCGGCCTTCACCCGGTGCCAGCGCTCGTCGTTCAGAGGCTCGGGCGTCTCCACCCGCACCTCGAAGGGTCCGTTCCCCACGTCAAACGAGAAGATCACTTCCGTCGGAGCTGCAATACAAACACACCTCTGTTTTACATCACTAGTGACTCATCTCCGTAGCTAGCTAGCAATCTAACTTTCCAGTTCCACCCTAAACTGTCCAAGAGATGGCAGATCCTGCAGTTATTAAGGTGGAATGGAAATGTTAGTTAATAAAAGTTCATTTAAGCTCCCCATTACAGAGAAATTACCACATGACCCTTTTCTGGAATCATACGATAAATCTCTAGGTTGCAGCTAGGTTGCTGAACTTTAGTGCTCCACTGCTATAACACTATGGGCCCTATTTTAGGGATCTATAGCTCCACAGGTCTTTTGTGCTTTTGCACAACTTGATTTAGGGGCGTGTCCTGTGTCTTTGGTATTGTAAGGGAACAAAAAATACTACCTGCGTGGCTCGAAATGTGTAAAAGGTATGTAATAATTCTCTTAGTTAATGATGGGTGTGTTTAATTTTGCGCGTAACATGAAATAAACCAATCAGTGCGTCTGTTGCCTTTACTCTCTTTAAGAACCAGGTGAGCTCTGACTTTGGCACGTTCATATCTTAACATTACAGCACTTTTGTGCGTCTCAGAAGACACAGATACTGACTATTCTGTTTATTGTTGAGTTAAAAGTCGGGTTTTGAGCTCTGCAGTGGAATAGGGGTGACTGACTGTTGACTGTTGTCAGGGTTTTAATAAGTCAGTGGCGCACCTGTATTTCGCACAGCCAAAACAGAAATAGAAACTTGCTAAAAATTGACCTGAACATACCTCACTTCCAGACCACCACGCCAAACCATCAGTGTAGATTTATTCCTAAATCCTGGTGTAATTTTACTGGGATTACTTTCTTAATACTTCATAGAAAGGAAAGCCATATGATATAATGAATTAAAACATGTATATTTTCACTCTGCAGAGCTTTCCGGTGAATAAGTCTGTGGGAGGGAGGGTTTATTTTGAAATGTTTAGTAGGGGCGGGCTGGTTAAATCATTATGATTCAGTAATACGGCACGATTATCAAAGAAACGAGGAATTCAGTGATTTTATTAAATTATTTGATTTCCACTTGAAGCAGTGAGGCAGGGGAGGGTCTGCTTTAGCGTGGGCCGTGTGAACAGCGCGCCGGGCTTTAATCTCGGCGTGTGTTTTTTAATCTGCGGCGAGATGACGACACCCTGACGCTGGAGGTTTACAGTAGCAGATGAAAGAAGCTTTACGCTCGTCTTTCTTCCTCTCCAGCAGACCGAGCCTCATCTCAGACTGAAGTAAACCCAGCCGAGCACCAGCAGCTCCTGCTCCTCTGGCTTTATTCCAGAAATAATAATCTACTCCAGGTCCAGAGATACGCATCTGCATGTCAATGCGCTCCAACTCCTATCAGAAACTTCTACAGGCACATAACGGTGCTCATTAGAAATGCACATAATGATCGTGATTTTTTTACTTTTACATAGATTTTTTTCCTCCTACACCTAATTTTTTGATCGTTGAAAAGTTTTTTGTGTGCTCTATATAAAAATAAGTTAAGACCCTGTGCTCTCTTGCCCACATATCTATCTATCTATCTGTCTGTCTGTCTGTCTGTCTGTCTGTCTGTCTGTCTATCTTACAGGTGGGGTCAAGCTTCCGATAAAGTGAGTTTTAGCAAAACTGTTACGTTGAGGTGGCAGTAACTTAAAAGTAACTAAATTAAACAAACTTTTTTCTCAGTCACATGAAATCACGGGGTTCAGTAGCTCCTCCATTTCCATAGGCTGCTGTGTTTACTACGTGCATCTCCGTGGAAACTCGCAAACGCCCAAAGTGTAAATTAAACGTGAGGAGACGAAACTCGGGACTAAAAATACCGGAGGAGTTCAGAGAAAAACAGTAGATAATTCAGCCTGTAATTTTTTATCTCAGAGGACATCTGAGAGAAAAACATGTACATGATCGTTCTGGACAGGAATAAAATCACAGAGGATAAAATCCCCCATAAAAGAGAAAATTACCCCAGAACCCCCTGAGATACTAATCCCATCCAGATAGGGCTTAAGTTACGTTAAGAATCAAGTAATCCATAAAGTAACTTAGTAGTTACTTTTTTTAAAAGTGGTAATCAGTAATCAGTAATCAGATTACTTTTTCAAAGTATCAATGTCATCACTGGTCCTGACTCTTTCCTAATAGAGAATATATAGCAAAACATGCAACAACAATATGATCTGTACTGTAGTGTTGCACTAAGATCTTAAGATACGTTTAAAAAATATTTGCAGAAAAAATGAGAGACCACCAAAACATGATGAGTTTCTTTATTTTACCAAATTGGAAACCTCTGGAATATAATCAAGAGGAAGATGGATGATCACAAACCATCAAACCACCAAGCTGAACTGCTTGAATTTTTGCACCAGGAGTAAAGCAGCATAAAGTTATCCAAAAGCAGTGTGTAAGACTGGTGGAGGAGAACATGATGCCAAGATGCATGAAAAAAAAGTGTGATTAAAAACCACCAGGGTTATTCCACCAAATATTGATTATTTCTGAACTCTTCTTTTCTCATTTTCTGTAAATAAATGCTCTAAATGAGAATATTTTTATTTGGAATTTGGGAGAAATGTTGTCTGTAGTTTAAAACAATTTTCATTTTACTCAAACATAAACCTATAAATAGCAAAATCGGAGAAACTGATTCAGAAACTGAAGTGCTTTCTTGATTTTTTCCAGAGCTGTATATTAAAATGTAATAAATAACAGTCCATGTATCATCACACATGTAACAGCCACACCTGATACAACTCTACCTGTACCTTATACACCGCTCGCACCAGCACCACACACTCTACACTCTACTACGTCAGTGTCAGTGCTGTGCTGGGAATGATCCATCACCCAAACAGTATTAATAATACACAATAATCTGCTGCACAGAGCTACTGTGGTGAAAAACCCGCCAACGAACGGGTTAGAGGATAGATAGAGCTGATGAATGTAACTGTACAGCGTCAGGGTGGTCCGGTAAGGGGGGAGACAGCTAGTGAGTGTGTATTTAAAGCTCTAAGAGTCCACAGTAGACGCACATGTTCAATAATTCATATTCCTCCCTCAAACACATCTCTGAAACATCCGTCTCGCTGGTTCTGCGGCCCATCTGCAGCACGCGCTCTCGTTTTAATGCGCTTTAACGAAGAGAAGGGCCACCTTCTGTCATCCTGCAGCTCTCCGACGGCACCGACAGCTCGGCAGAAATGCTGATGGTGTGTTACGACCTGTTTATTATTCACAGCGCGCAGTCAGCCCAACCGGCACTACTTTATTACTTTTGGAAGACCAACATATAAAACACAACATATATTCAACATATGTAATTTTGTTTTAGTTTTAGTTTTTTTGCAGGGGGTGGTTGCAAATATGAAAAAATATATATATTATGTGTTGATTAAACTAATTCAAAAGCAAGCAGAAGAAGTTTCATACTGAAAAAAAAAATACTTTAAACAATTTTACCCAGATCTTCAAACTTTAAAACGGGTCAATTTGACCCAGAACAAAACAGGAGGGTTACACGTAAAAGGACGCAGAACATTGCTAACATTTCCCAAATTCCAAATAGAAATATTCTCATTTAGAGCTTTTATTTGCAGAAAATGAGAAACGGCTGAAATAACAAAAAAAAAAAAAAAGATGCAGAGCTTTCAGACCTCAAATAATGCAAAGAAAACAAAAAGCTAATATTCATAAAGAGTTTTAAGAGTTCAGAAATCAATATCTGGTGGAATACCTCCACCAGTCTTGCACACTGCTTTTGGAAAATTCAAGCAGTTCAGTTTGGTTTGATGATCAGCTTGTGATCATCCATCTTCCTCTTGATTATATTCCAGAGGTTTTTAATTTGCTGAAATCAAAGAAGCTCTTCATTTTTAAGTGCTCTCTTGTGAATATAAATATATAATTAATATATTTTTGAACATACGCTTGTGTAGAGTGCGCTCTAGTAAACAGACTGTATAAGACTGTGTATCTGAGACTGTATTTCACTGTATGAAAGCAGGATTTAGAGCTTCAGAGAGAGCTTTATGTTGCATCAGAAGATGCTGAGAAACTGAGAAAGAGGCTCAGCGCACTTGCTGTGAAGTTGCCTTGCGAAAAAGTAGGGCACTAGAAAAAAAGCATGTGTGTGTGTGTATATGTGTGTGTATATATGTGTGTGTTTGTTTGTGCGCCTGATGTTTGCCTGCTCTCCTCCATATGTTTGTTCTGTTTATTTGCAGCCCTATTTACAAAATGCATGTGTCTCTCGAACCGAAAGGAAAAATAACCTCCAGAAGCCGCCACCTGAATATGTACAGCCCGCCCGCCTGCCACCACCGCTGCCACCCGCCACCGCTGCCGCCGCCCCTCTCGAGGGAAATTGGGACATCGCCGCAGCGAATCCCTTCTGCTGGCGCTGGAGGTTCTGTTCTGTTTTGATTCGAGACCCACTCGAGTGTAAATAATCATCTACGCTCCTTCTGTTGTTCTATCTTAAGTCTCTTGATGCCATCCCCCCCCCCCCCCCCCCCCCCCCCCCCCCATGCTTCGCGCGACCCTTCCCGCAGAAACCCGCCGCCGCTGGGATTTCTGCAGCGTTGGGCTGCGTGGAGGAGAACTATTAAATTCTTCGCACATAACGGGTTCACCACGTGATGGATGAGCGCGGAGCAGGAGGGGACGGAAAGCGGGCCCGGACGCTTGTTCTGCTATAATGGCGAATCCTTTCGCTGAGCAGCTCAATTAACCTCTCTTTATGTTCTGACTGAGGCAGCAGTCTGGGGAGAGGGGCCGTGTAAGACGCTAACCCCGAAAAAAAGGGCCGCTTTCAAAAGGTGAAATCCGACAGCGCTGAACGCACACCACACGCCCTCGCGCTACACGATAAAAAATCATCGTTAACGCTCCACTGTTCTCTAAATGTTACGCCAGAGAGAGACCCTGCGACAGAGAACGGCTTTTGAATTCAACACATACAGAGGTGGCACTCAAAGCTACCAAGCAAATGTGTAAGACTCCCTACCCCATAGCATACAACTTAATTCCTTGTTAAATATACAGGGGTTGGAGCAGCCTGGTGTTCAATCTTCATTAATTGCACATTATTGCACCAGTAAGAGCATGAGTAAGAGTGTGAAGGTTCAATTAGCAGGGTAAGAGCACAGTTCTGCTCTAAATATTGCAATGCACACTATAACATTATGGGTGACATACCAGAGTTCAAAAGAGGACAAATTAAATTGTTGGTGCACGTCTTGCTGGAGCATCTGTGACCAAGACAGCAAGTCTTTGTGATGCATCAAGAGCCACGGTATCCAGGGTAATGTCAGCATACCACCAAGAAGGAGCAACCACATCCAACAGGATTAACTGTGGACGCTGTAAGAGGAAGCTGTCTGAAAGGGATGTTCGGGTGCTAACCCGGATTGTATCCAAAAAAAACATAAAACCACGGCTGATCAAATCACGCAGAATTCAATGTGCACCTCAACTCTCCTGTTTCCACCAGAACTGTCCGTCACCACAATCAATTATTGTGCTCTAAAACCAGGTGTTTCAGTTTCATTGTCCAACTCCTGTATATTTGTATGGAATTAGTAGATTTACATACATCAATTCATCAACAGTTTAGTTTAGAATCTGCTGTATAAAAGCAGTAGAGCTCTTAAGGACATGCAGAATGGCTCCGACCATTAAACACTTTAAAGGTTCACTCACAGCTCAGCTCGATCCGAATGAAGTCTTTAATCCCCAGGTTCTCCAGGAAGACGCCGGAGGAGGAGCGGGTCTTAAACAGGAAGGAGATGTCGGCGCTGAGCTCGCCGTGGAAGGTGGGGAAGTGCAGGTAGGACGTCTCTTTATTGAAGTACGCCGCGTTCCAGAAGTCATCTGAGGAGAGAAGATGTTCAGATGGACCATTTAATATACCCTCTATAAAAATGATCATTAATTTCTGTGACAGGAAATGATGTCATTGATGAAATTACATCATCCACCCAATCAGCTGCTACTCAGCTGTATTATCCCCTATCACTATTGATGCCACAACATCAGGAGGATAAAGACTAGCACACGCCTCCTCCGATACATATGAAGTCAGGCTCCACCTCTTTTTGAACTGCTGCTGCTGATGCTGTAGCATTGCCGAGTAGCATCACAGCGCTAACACTCGGAGGAAAGCGCAGTGACTTGGTTCTGATACATCAGCTCATAGACGCAGCCTTGTGCTGATCCACATCACCCTAGAAGTGATGAGGGGAAAGAGAGAGCACCATCTACTGCGCCCAACCAGAGAGAGAGAGCAAGGCCAAGTGTGCTCTCTCAGGGCTCCGGTAGCTGATGGCAAGCTGCATGATCGGGATTCGAACCAGAAATGTTCAGATCATAGTGGCAGTGCTTTAGACCACGGGACCACTGAAATGTAATGATATTATTTAGATAAAAAAGGTTCTACTAGGAAGAATAACAGATCATAATCAAGGAACATCTCATAGTTTAGGTTCTACAATAATTTACTACAGTCTAAACATCTATACAGATTATAATCATACAGAAGTAATGAGCTGTGTGAATGAATTGAGAGGTCAGTGAGGTGTCCCTCTTGTTTACAGCTAGTAGAAAAGGCTGCGGTTCAATTATTAACTGGTGGGAACAGAAAGAGCGCATTATTCCAGTGTTACCATCACTACCCTCTCCCCTCTTCATTACTGAATCCAATACAGTCTGGATTTGATTGATTTTTAAAGCATTTCATGTCCGTGCAGTTTCTTCTGACGTCTCTGTGGTCTCGGCCTAATCTACACTCTAATAAACCAGCGTCTCTCACACGCCTGAAGTGAACGTAAGAGCTGCATGATGTATATATATATTGCTATATATATAATAATATATATATATATATATATATATATATATAATCTGTGAATAAAATGTGAATTTTCACAACAAGGGTGGGTGTTTCTAATAAAGTGACCAGCAAGTGAGTTGATATGTAATGAGGACTGGTGTTTCTAATAAACTGGCCAGTAACTGGAAGCAAAGGGAGTATAGGTGTTTCTAATAAAATGGCCAATGACTGTGTGGAAGTGAAATCAGTATAGGTGTTTCTAATAAAGTGGTACGGTGGGTATGGTGGGTGGGCTGGGTATGGTGGGTGGGATGGGTATGGTGGGTACTGGGTGGGTATGGTGGGTGGGGTGGGTAAGGTGGGTATGGTGAGTACTGGGTGGGTATGGTGGGTGGGGTGGGTACTGGGTGGGTATGGTGGGTGGGGTGGGTATAGTAGGTATGGTGGGTATGGTGGGTATGGTGGGTACTGGGTGGGTATGGTGGGTGGGGTGGGTATGGTGGGTGGGGTGGGTATGGTAGGTATGGTAGGTATGGTAGGTATGGTGGGTATGGTGGGTACGGTGGGTATGGTGGGTACTGGGTGGGTATGGTGGGTGGGGTGGGTATAGTAGGTATGATGGGTATGGTAGGTATGGTGGGTATGGTGATTATGGTGGGTACAGGGTGGGTATGGTGGGTGGGGTGGGTATAGTAGGTACGGTGGGTATGGTGGGTGGGATGGGTATGGTAGGTATGGTGGGTATGGTAGGTACGGCGGGTATGGTGAGTATGGTGGATATGGTGGGTACGATGAGTACTTACTGTCACCGTAGCACTGCAGGGGACCCACTCTGTACGCCGCCTCAGAGCCCGGCCGGCTGATGTCTCCCACAGCCAGCAGTCTGATGGGTAAATGTTCTTTAAGAGAGATGAAGCCTGAGTCATTCGCCCTGTCCAATAAAAACACACAACACGGTGCGGCCGTTAATGCGACTGACATTATCATAACAGAGCTGAGGAGCTCTGACGCTGAAACACAGCGTGTGTGTAAAGCTGAAGTGACGTTTAATAATAATAATAACTGGGTCAGAGCCCTGAAGTGATATCACCCTAACTACAGATTCTGATGAAGCAGAAAACTGTTTCTGATGCAGCGCAAACAACACAACAGCCACCACGACACACCAGTTAAAAATCGCTTCATAAACTTAATATACATAAAGTCAAACTTTATTCACATAAACTCAGGATTAGTCAAAACAGGTCTGCTTCGGTTCAGTGGATTCACACAGCAGAAAAACACTAAAACATTCTGGGTCACATGAGTATCTTTTCCACTGCAGGGCTGAGGCAGTTCAGAGCACGAAGGCTCAGACCAATCCGGTGGCTTTTCCTCAGGGACCCAGTTTACGCCTCAAAGACAGTTGGTGGGAGGGCTTAATAATGTAGGAGTCTACTTATTAGCTCCATTCGGGTCTTTACATTAGCCTGTGCTAATGCTGTAATAGCGATGTGGAGTGAGGCTCATAGCCAGCATGCTAACAATGCAGTTGCAATATTGGACGAGGCCAGTATAGCCTGTGTGCTAACACTGTGGTAGTGATGTTGGACAAGATCCGTAGCGATGTGAGATCAGATCGATAACTGTCATGCTAATACTGTGGTAGTCATGTTGGATGAGGCTGGTAGCCGGCGTGCTAATGCTGAAAAACGGATGTTGGACGACACCATTAGCTTGCATGCTAATGACGCTGTAGCGATATTTGACAAGGCTAGGTCATTATTTGGCAACACAGCAAATGGAAAAAGAAACCATAACTATTATAACGAAGCCATAGCTTCAGTGCAAAACTAAAAAATAAAACTTTAGACACCAAACATGTCTTGGCCAATGGCCTCTATTCTATTTTTTTCTCTATTTGTTTTACAATATTTCCATTCTTGATTCTGTTAAAACAGTTGCAACATTAGTAAACTAGGTGGCGCTATGTACAACTTTTACTTGAGAAAGGGAAAAGTAAATTAACTCTGGCAGCTAAGGATGCCAAGTACAGGTAACATTATTCTTTTAAAAAGATGGTCTTTGGTCTCATAATAATATATTGAGGCCACAAAATACTATATTTAGTACTGTATGCTATATTTATCTCATAGTCTAGGTAAGCAGATTTTTATATCCTGTTTTTTTCTTCACAGCACTCACATCACAATGTATCTGTCATCACCTGCTGAGGTTTTCCTTGGTCTACCTGTTCATCTCCTGTTATTTAGTACACCAGTGACGACTTTCTTCTTCAGGACATTCTAAACTGTTCTTCTGGCTATGGACAATAAAGTATTGTGCTCTAATGGTTCTGATTGATTTAACATTGTTTTTCAGCTTCATATTTGCTTGTTTTTGTACACTTAATGCATAACATTAAATATGTATACAGGTTGGGTACCAGTCGTCGAGATCTCCATCGCAGTTGCAGAAATGTTCTGGATCCACGCAGTCCTCCTGCAGACCACAGGCACACTGCTGACTGTCCGGCACTGCCCCGCCCCAGTAGGTGTGGGCTTCCCCCGACCTGCCCACCCACCACGTGAACGGAGCCCCATCTGCAACAGCAACAGCATCCATAATGCATCAAACACGCCACTTTAATAAGACCACTTTAATAAGACCACCATACGCATGCTGCAGACCCCCGGCTGCTCCTGCACTTAACCCCTTAGAGCACCAGAGCTCTACTGCTCTCTCTATCTGTTACATAAATCAGTTATAAATAAATTATTACGCAAGTACTCAGTTATGTAATAATTCACATTTAGATTTCATTCAGCTTTTCCTGTTAAGTTTGAGTGAAATGAATGTGACAAAATCAGTAAAAAAAACAAAACAATGTTTTTATTACGCAAAGTAGACACACTGTATTATCATTAAAGATAAATCATAAATAAATATTGTCTCTTATTAATCTGCACTTCTAAATGTCTCGGCTTTAGGAACTAAGTACCATATTTTTCGCACTATAAGGCACAACACCCTTAAAACCCTTGTGATTTTCCCAAATAAACCTATAGCCTGCTCCTACCCCAGCTAGCACTGCTGGAGCGGTTAGCTGCTAATGCTACTGCTAATGCTCCAGCCTTAGTGCTGGAGAAATTTGATAATCTAAGCTGAAGTGCTTTACTCATCTAAATAAGCAGTTTTCAGGAGAGAACTCTGTGTAGATTAACGTCCAGCACTTCTTTGACTTTAAAAGAAAGTATTTTTTATTACAGTTTTGTTTATTTAGCTTAGCTTATCTTTACTTAACTTAGTTAGCCACCCCCCACCACCCTCACCCAGCGGTGAGACCTGCTGAATTAGAAGTTCCTCATAGTGTCTCTTAAAATGCGCCCTATAATCTGGTGCGCCTTATGTATGAATACCAATAGGAAATGCTGAATTAACTAATACAAATCGGATCACTCAAACCAATTCAGGAGATGGTCTGAGACACATTTAAAACAGATACAGTGGTGTAAAAAAAAGTATTTGCCCCAGACAATGCTAAAGAACAATGCCCGGCCATCTGTTGGTAAACTCAGGCTCAGGCATATTTGGATTCTGCAGCAGGACAATGACCCAAAACAAACAAACAAATCCACCTCTGAATGATTTAAAAAGAGTTAAAGTCTGATTGAGATGCTGTGGATGATCTTAATAAAAAACATTAGCATTTGAAATGTGTTTTTTCATATTTATTCAGTTTGTTTTTGTCTAATATTAACGTTTGTTCGATAATCTGAAAAACAGTATGACGAAAAAGCAAAAACAAAAGAAATCTGTAGAGGGCAAATACTTTATCAAACCACGGTACAAATCTACTTACACAAACCACTTTAGAAGATGGTCTGAGACGCATTTAAAACACATACAGTGGTGTGAAAAAGAGGCTAGATTGGTTTGGACAGTGCTTTTTATATTATATTTTATATCTTTGTTTAAAGATATAAGTTTAAGTTTGTTCAAAATGACAAAAAAGCAAAATCAAAAGAAATCTGTTTGGGAGAAACACTTTATGACGACACTTTATGTACAAATCTGATCACTCAAACCAACTTCAGGAGTTTGTCTGAGACGCACTTGGATTAGTTGTACTTTTACATCTAGACTGTTTAGAGCTATTTTTATTTCCATACAGATTATAAGCAGCCCAGTTCTAAAAGTCTCCTCAGAGTCTTAAACACTAATATTTGGATCGATGCTTCCAGAGCCGTTTGTGGACGGATGGCTGACCATCAGAAGCTGGAAAACGCAAATACAAGCTATAAAACCCGGCTCATCTGGACAAACAGCCTCGGCTTAAAGTCCTAAAAGCCCAGCAGATGTGTGCTTTTTTCTTTTTGGATAAACACTGCGAGAGACTGGCATTGATTTGTCTGGCCCGTCAGTCTCAGTCATGTCCGTCTATCTGGACTCGTCTGTCTGGGTTCTAAACGACCCACGCCAGCTCCTGTTCTGTTTTACTCTTAATTTGGCATTTGGGAGCATTATTTATTTATTTATTTACTTATTTATGTGCGTCTGGCTTCATTTTTTATTCTTTGTTTATTTCCAGGATTTATCAGTGTCCTCAGTAATGAGACGAGTAACAGACAGCAGTTTAGATCTCGTTTTTTTCCCTGTTTCCTGTGTTTTCTCATTATACGATATGGATATCATGATACTGTGATTCTGTGATACACGATATATATATTTATATCCAACACAAATCTCTACAATAATTCATATTATCTGTATTAATAAAGAGGATAAAACAATCCTAAATAAGCTAAAACAGGAATATTAATTGTATTATAGTGCCACCATGTAAAGTAATGAAGCAGTAACTTTAGTAAGTCTAATTGGGGGGCGAGTCTGAGGGAGTTTAAAATGTCTAAATACTATACAATACAGCAATCCTTGATATAAATTTATAAGTATAGTGCATCTAAAAATATATATATATAGAATATAATGAATATGAAAAATTAGTTTATTTCAGTAATTCAGTTCAAAATTTGAAACTCATATATTATATAGATGTAATACACACAGAGTGATCTATTTTCATATTGATGATTATGAAGCTTACAGCCAATGAAAACCTAAAAATAAGTGTCTCAGAAAATTTGAATATTATTTTATATAAGACCAATTGGTACTTTCTTCAGTGTGGGCAGTGTGCCAAGTCCTGCTGGAAAATGAAATCTGTAAGATTTAGTGGGAAAACAAAACTGCACTGACTTTAGACTTTAGATAATTAAACACAGTGGATCAACACCAGCAGATGACAGACATGACTCTCCAAACCATCACTGATCGTCAGTACATTTTATTAAACATTTTTTTTGTAAATCAAGGGATCAGAGTCTGGAGGAAGAGTGGAGAGACACACAGTCCAAACTGCTCGAGGTCTAGTGTGAAGTTTCCACCAATCAGTGATGGTTTGGAGAATAAAGTTTGAATGATCTAACTGTAAAATACGGTATTGTAAAATAATATTTTTTACCATATTTTCACCCCACACTATTTTTAAAAAATCTTCAAAAGTATTAAGCTTGATATATAATGACCCAAAAAACAAATGGTGAAATGATTAATCCACCCTAAAGGTGACTTTTCCCCGGTTTAATGCAGCGTGACATGCTGTAGTAATAATAACAATAAAAATAAAAGAAGACGTCTGGAGTCGGGAGGGATGGAAAGGAGGGGAAAATAAGGCAGAAAGCGTCCAAATTATTAGTTTGTGGGGAAAAATAAAAAGTAGTAAAGTAGAAAAGTAGAAAGAGTAAGCTCCATGAGAGCCATATGAGTGTGTGTATGAAAGTGTGTGAAAGTGTGTGTATAGAAGATTTTTTATTTTTTATTTTTAATAAGCCTGACCTTTCATAGGGAGAAGAGGGGGATCGATACTCTCAATAAAAAGGGCTTACCTGGTGTGTTCAGGAGGCGTGACTTTTTGCAGTGGTAGGAGAGCTCCTGCTCGCAGTGCTCAGCCCGGCTAATTATAGCCCCGAGCTGCTTGGTGTCGGCGGAATAGTTAAAGTAGGCTAAATGCTGATTCGTCCCCGAGGACGCTCTTAATTTGGTGAGCTCCGTGTTATTGTGTTGGATCACCATCCACGCTTTATCTGTGGGGAGAGTTCGGAGAGGAGAGACAGAGGGGAATCATTAGACATAATTATGCAAATGATAACGAGGCGGGAACAAGGCAGGGGAGAGGGGAGATGAGACGTTTTGCGATAAAAAGCTCTATGGCCGGGACGCCCCGCGGGGGGACGGGGACGGCGCACAGCGTCCTTTATTTCTGACAGGACGCGGACGAGCGAATCGCGTCCTGAATTGAGTCCTGAAGCGTCGCACAGGAGAACAGGAGTGTAGTCAAGCAGGCTCTTTTTAATAAATGTATTTATAATTTTCTCACTTTAGCTATTAGCTTTTTGAGCTGCTGCTAATGCTGTAGCATTGCCGAGTAGCATCACAGCGCAGCGACTCGGTTCTGATACATCAGCTCACAGGCGCAGCCTTGTGCTGATCCACATCACCCTAGGAGTGATGAGTGGAAAGAAGAGCGCCATCTACTGTACTGTACCCACCCAGAGAGAGAGAGCAAGGCCAACCAATTGTGTTCTCTCAGGGCTCTAGCAGCTGATTGCAAGCTGCATGACCAGGATTCGAATCAGCAATCTCCCGATCATAGTGGCAAAGCTTTAGACCGCTGGACTACTCAGTATCCCATCTCCGCACCTTCCGTTTTGTTTTATATTTTAGCTTATTCAAAGAAGCACCTCTTGCTTAGATGATTCACCTGGAATTCAGGCTTTCAGTTAACAGCTGTGCTGAACTCATCAAGAGTTAATTACTTGAATTTCTTGTCTCTTAATAAAGTGTTTGAGAGCATCAGTTAAAGTAAAGTAGTGAAGAGGTAGAGTTACAGATATACAGTGAATAGTGAATATTTAAGTAATGTTCGAATCCAGGTTATGAGAAGCAACAACTACTCAACTAAATAAAGAAAAAACCCTCAAAAATGTTATGATGAAACTGGCTCTCATCAGGACTGCCCCAGGACAGGAAGAGCATGAGATCCTTCTGTTGTTGAGTTAACCGCAAGTTAACAGCACCCCAGATAAGAGTATTTTGGTTTGTTTAACACTTTTAAGTTATTGATTATATGATTGCTTATGTGTTTCTTCATAGTCTGGATGTTTCTTCTACATTCTGATTACGGATATGAACATTACCTGAAGTTTCTGCACCGTATCAACATGATTTTATGCATGCACTGGTTTATGTATTATGATTAGCTGATTACAAAGTTACATAAGATGTTTTTAATAAGGTTTTTAAAGGTTTTCAGTGAGTTTTGTTTGGAAAACGATCACATACAGCCTTGTCTCAGATCCTGTCTCTGTAAAAACTGCTGTTGATGCAGTTAAAGCTTTAGCTGATGTGAGCTAAAGTAATAATTAATTCTCAGTGAACGGAACGCCCTCCCTCCCGATGCGTCATACAACATTTACCTGACATGTTGCAGTAGATTAGCTGGGGTTTGATGGGGCCGCTTCCATCCACGTCGATGTAGTAGAGGCCCGAGGTGTTCCCTCTGTGCTTGTACGCTTCGCACGACGCCTCGTAGACGGCTGGAAAAGACGGAACAGCGGCTCTGAGCACATGATAAATGAACAGCGGCGAATCGGATGCAGGCGGCAGGGTAACAGTTGCCGCTCGGTATGAAAATGTATGCTGGAGCGGAGATAATGAAGTGTGACAGTCCTCATTAGGCAGTCTATCTGCACACGCTTTTTATAGAGCGACGGCTCGATGAGCATCACACTCGCAGCCGTATGGATCCCAATCGAAGGGTGAAGGCGAGGCGCCGGCTCCGCTAACGCGCCCTTCATTTTTCATGCGTGAGACGTGCGAAAACACGAGCGTGGCACCACCGGGGGTCTGTCCCGTACCGTACACTCCTCACACACCACTCCTCATTCACACCCACAACCAGATTAACCATTAACCAGAACCAGAGAGAGAGTGTGTAATGCTGCTCCACGCCGACTGAGTGCTGAGAGTCACTGATGCATCAGTCTGGAAACGTCTGTGTGATACTCAGACTGAGACTGCATTCACTGAATTACTGACCTAAACTAACATTTAATACATGATTAAAATGATTAAAAACATTCATCATTTATCAGCTACCCCCCCCTCCTTGTACCTCTTCTCTCTGACCACTTTATCAGAAACACTGACTTTCTTGTGGCCATAGCCAGCACTGACTGGCCACTTTATTAGAAACACCCACTTTGTACTTTCTCTATCTGGCCTTTATTAGAAACACTGATCGACCTTGCACTTCCTAACTGGCCACTTTATTAGAAACATCTACAGTCCTTGTGCTTCCACTTACTGGCCACTTTATTAGAAACACCCACCTACCTGGACACTTTATTAGAAACACCTACCACTTTTTACTTTCACTCACTGGACACTTTATAAGAAACACCTATCCCTCATTGGCCACTTTATTAGTAACGCCTACAGTTCTTGAACTTCCACTCACTGGCCACTTTATTAGAAACACCCACCACCCTTGTACTTTTACTTACTGGCCAATTTATTTAAAACACCTATCAAACATATATACAACTGGCCCATTTATTAAATACACCTATCTACCTGGCCACTTTATAAGAAACGCCCAGAGTCCTTGTACTTCCACTCACTGGCCACTTTGTTAGAAACACCCACCTACCTGGCCACTTTGTTAGAAACACCCACCTACCTGGCCACTTTATTAGAAACACCCACAGTCCTTGTACTTCCACTCACTGGCCACTTTATTAGAAACACCTGCCACATGCTGCCACTTACGGGCCACTTTAATAGAAACACCTATCTACCTGGACACTTTATTAGAAACACTTACCACCCATTGAGTAAATTAACTTGAAAGCCATTGGCCCTTTGTAGAAAACACCCCCCTCTGTTTGACCCCTAATGACACCTATTCCTCATCCTTCTTCACCAACCTCTTTAGAAAGTAGTAGAAACATCTACTGCTGCTTCTGTCTCTATTTAATCCTCTTTAAAGTGGTGTTCAGTAAAATCCAGCGCACACTGTTGTCTGTAGTGCAGAGCGTAACCCACGTCGCGCAACCCAAGCTGCGTAACCCACAGCGTGACCCATGCCGCGTGTCTTTAACAGCGCAGACGCTGAGAGTCGGATGAAGTGTGTTAATTATGACCATCTGCAGCGAGTTCTTGGCAGAGGTTTGGAGCGCGAGTGTAACGGCGAATGTTAATCATGATTAAGGTGAGCGAGAAACAGAAAACGAGTCGTCTGAAGAAAAGTAATTAAACATCACATGAAATCTGTTTCATTCCGTATGCGTAACTCAGAAGCGTCTCTGCAGACAGATCTGGATTATTATCGCTAATAAAGCTCCATGACAACCTGGTGCAGAGCCCAGAATCACAATTAAACTGGAGAGTGATATATTTAAAGGATAATGTGCCAAGA
The DNA here is from genome assembly GCF_023375975.1 of Astyanax mexicanus. Lineage (NCBI taxonomy): Eukaryota > Metazoa > Chordata > Actinopteri > Characiformes > Acestrorhamphidae > Astyanax > Astyanax mexicanus. The sequence goes on from NC_064427.1 coordinate 2,720,870, forward strand.
CTGTGTATTCACACTGTTCTTCAACATATTTACAGAGTTTGGCAGAGTCACCGCTAAACCCAAACACCGAACGCCAATTAGCAGAACGTGTTATGTTTCATTACTCCAGACCAGCAGAGGGTGGCGGCGAGGTTTTGGCAGGGAGTGGACGATCTTCTCATGTTCAGGTCCAGGTTAGTGTTGTAAATATCGGCAGGTTGGAGGCTGGAGGAGCTTTAGCTTAGCTTAATTTCTGTATGATATGGAACGAGTATGCTAACGAAACAAAATATAGAAATATTACAGCATGCTGTTGGAAATAATGTGAGATTGTAATGATTAAAATCCAACTAGGAATGAAAGCGACAACGTCTAGGCTCTTTTAGCAGCTGTACATTAAAAGCCCTATCCGGACGGGATTCGTTTCTCTACTCTTGCATCCGAACTGGAATTGAAAAAACAGGAGGACCAGTGAGTTTTTAGGCTTTTTTCTCGGTCACATGACATTGCAGTGTTCAGTAGCTCCTCCCTTTCCACTCACTGTTGTGTTTTTACATGGATTTACATGGAAATGTGCACCTGAAGTGTACGGTGAGTGGACAAATAGCTAATTTATTAAACGCGAGGAGACTGAACTCAGAGATGTGAATCCGGATGGGACATAAAATAACTGTGCAAAAATGTAGCGCCCCCTAGTTTTAATATTCATTTTTAGTCTGTTTCTGTAGGTGCAATTCAACATTAGCCACCAGACAAGCTCTGTATAGAACAGCCAGGAAAAGCCTGACTTAAGGAGACATTTTTTAAGGAGTTTAAGGCTCCTCCCCTTTAATGACCTGGAAAAACATTTTGCTTAGATTTCTTGATCTAGGAGCAAATCAACACAATCTATTGCTAGAAGGGGCACTTGATTAAAACATTTTTTTTTAGATAACTGGTCACCTCATACTGCTTTTTTTTAACCATGTAGGCACCAGGGGGGGCCAAAAACCCCCCTATGAGTCCACCAGTGTTAATGAATTAAGTGTAGAGAGTAATTTGCACGTTCTGATGGAGTGTATTTTCTTTTCAGAGCAAATTAAAGCAATTATCCATCGTTTTCACCCTCGACAAAAGTTTCTGTCTTTCTCGATTGTTTGAAACACAGAATATCATTGGTTCAGAACCCGCTGGAATCATTTCAGGATCTGCATTTCGCCACTAATAAGGATCTGACTTGGTGCACGACTGCCACCTGTTTGCAGCATCTTTCAAGTCAAATCAAGTTAAACGACTGAGACAGAGTCAACATCTATAAATCAGACGACTGAGGTGCAATCAACAGTGTCTTTCTCAATCTCTCTCAAATATGTCCTATTTAACTGGCCCGGAATGAGGTAATGTGGGTCGGGACCTTATTACTGGGCCGCATTAATAATGGAGCGGGAGATGTGATTATTCAGGCGCTCGGGAACGGGACCAGGCTTTTGTCTCGGCTAATTAAAATCTGGGATAAAAATTGGGATGAAGTGTCGTGCGGACCAGATGTGACCTACTACACCATGTAAAAATACGCCTGAGCTTCAGTAGATATTTAAAACGGAGGAGATCCATCAGCGAGACAGAACTCACACCCTGATGATGAATACTTCACTGCACTTCCTGCATCATAAAGAACGGATTAATCTGGGTTAGAGAGCTCGTTCAGAACTGGCGTGACCGTCGCCCTGCTTATAAATGTGTTAATAAAGTGTTTTCTTTACCTTTGGATACAATATCATAATATTTAGACTTGATAATATATTTCATTGAGGTCACTGTATAAGAGTCCATACTAATAGAGGTGCAAAGACAAACTGACTTGTTGACAAAAAATCAAATAAAATTTGTTGGCTAGGAGTTTATCATGCATGTTTTTTTGCATTATCTAGAAACAGTTTGGTCCACATATAACCCACAGATTTATTACCAAAATTCAATGATCAGTGTTTAATTTTAAGGGTGTAATTACCAGAGTTTAATGGATAGAGTTCAATAGCCAGAGTACAAATGCCAGAGTTTAATCTCCAGTGTTTAATCTTCAGAGTTCAATCGCCAGAGTTTTGTCTGCAGAGTTCAATTGGCAGAGGTCAATTGGCAGTGTTTAATCGGCAGAGTTCGATTGGCAGAGGTCAATCGGTAGTGTTTAACTGGCAGTGTTTAATTGACAGAATTCAATCAACAGAGTTTAATCGGCAGAGTTCAATAGCCTAAGTTCAATAGTCAGAGTTTAATGTGTTAATCTCCAAAGTTTAATAGGCAGCATTTAATCGCCTGAATTTAATCGGCAAAGTTTTATCTCCAGAGGTCAATTGCCAGTGTTTAATCGGCAGAGTTTAATCGGCCAAGTTTAATCATCAGAGTTCAATCGGCAGAGGTCATTCGGCAGCGTTTAATTGCCAGAGTTCAAAGGCAAAGGTAATCGCCAGAATTTAATCGGCCGAGTTCAATTGGTAGAGGTCCATCACCAGAGTTCAAAAGCCAGAGTTTAATATATATCTTTTTTTTATCTAAAGTTCAATGTCCAGAGTTCAATGGCCAAAGTTCATTCTTTACGGGAAAAAGAAAAAGCCCTACGTCTTGATGAAGGCCAGTATAAATAGACTTTTTTATAAAGTTAGTTTGGAGCATTTCTATTGGTCTTTTCAGGATATGAATGGGACACAATATAAAGAAAGTGTCTAATTCATATTAAAAATCAGAATTTTTTTGTAATTATTGTATTATTACATAAGTAAGCTTATTTGATATTGAGACTTGAGAGCAGAATTGTAAAATAAAGAAATATGGAGATACAGGGTATTTCCATGACATCTATGGTATATATAACATGCATTGTGCCGCACATAATGGTAGGAATTAGCAGCAAATGAAAATTCAGAAAGTACACTCTGCTTTTGAGTAATTTATCCGCTGTAATAATGATTCTATAAGCTCTGATAGAAAGGGACAGTGTCTTCATTCCTCATTCTTCCCTCGAACATGTTTCCGGCTGATTGTGAGAGAAGTGATTATACTCTCACAGTGTTTGAAGGGGAGCTCTGGGCGTGATCTGTCTCTGGGGGTGATTCTGATTCTGACTAAGCAGATTCTCACACTGAGAGAGGATGTGTATAAACACTCGCTCATCAGAGCTCTGAATGAACTCCAGTATCTTAAAATAATTCATTTATACTTAATGGATAAAAGGAATATATTGATGAAGTTAAACACTCACAGATACACTCGTATGGTACAAAACACTGTATTGAAGAGGACAGAACAGTGTAGGATTGTATTGGATGGTACAGTGCACTATTGTATAAAAGAGTATATTACAGTACTTTATAGGAAAGTATAGTGCATTACTGTATCGTATACTATAGTACAGTATTGTTTTAGATAGTACAGGTCAATATTGTACAGGATAGTATAGTACAACACTGTATAGTGCAGTATAGTACAGTATTGTATGGGGTAGTATAGTACAGTATTGTATAGGGTAGTATAGTACAACACTGTATAGTGCAGTATAGTACAGTATTGTATGGGGTAGTATAGTACAGTATTGTATAGGGTAGTATAGTACAACACTGTATAGTGCAGTATAGTACAGTATTGTATGGGGTAGTATAGTACAGTATTGTATGGGGTAGTATAGTACAGTATTGTATATGGTAGTATAGTAAAGTATTGTATAGGGTAGTATAGTGCAGTACTGTATAGGGTAGTATAGTACAGTACTGTATAGTGTAGTATAGTACAGTATTGTATAGGGTAGTATAGTGCAGTATTGTATAGGGTAGTATAGTAAAGTATTGTATAGGGTAGTATAGTGCAGTACTGTATAGGGTAGTATAGTACAGTACTGTAAAGTGTAGTATAGTACAGTATTGTATAGGGTAGTATAGTACAGTATTGTATGGGTTGGTTTAGTACAGTACTGTATAGTGTAGTATAGTACAGTATTGTATAGGGTAGTATAGTGCAGTATTGTATAGGGTAGTATAGTAAAGTATTGTATAGGGTAGTATAGTGCAGTACTGTATAGGGTAGTATAGTAAAGTATTGTATAGGGTAGTATAGTGCAGTACTGTATAGGGTAGTATAGTACAGTACTGTAAAGTGTAGTATAGTACAGTATTGTATAGTGTA